>NW_011887868.1:86498-128273 GCF_000806365.1 Fopius arisanus
TTTTAAATTAATGCTGAAAATTCAACTTTTAATCAAAAAATAAATTATTATTCAATATGAAAAACTCAATTTTCAGAAATTTTCAGAATGATTGAGAGATTCAGTGACTTTTTAAATTAAAATTGAATTCAATTTCACATAATTGACGATGCAGATAACTATGACTGGAATTCCATATCAACATTTGACAATGCATCTGCTATGTCCTTGGATTTATCTGAGCGAATTCATCTGGCATCAAGCAAATTGAAAAGATTACTTGTTTACACCAAAAATTTCATGACATTCTTCTCGCTGAATAATTTTCTCCCCGGCAGTGTGTAAAATACGCAACACCAATCCTTCATTCTTTATCTCCTCACGCCTGAACTACATTTGACATTCCAGTGGATAATTCAATATGTGAGATAATTATTCAAGTTCTCTTTGGAATGTAATGGAACTCCTTGAAGGTCGCCCCCAGGTAATTGACACTTGCCAAAAAAATATGCCCCAATGTGAAAAAGTGAACATGATTATTAAAACATTGTAATTACCTTTCATAAAATTTCATTTTGATTTTGATTTTGATTTTGACGTTTTTGGAGCCGGAGTGGAAGTGAATTTTTCAGAGTCCAATGAGTATTCGCAGTGATAAAAAATCGCCGAAATCATTTTGATAAAAAATAGAAAGATTTTATAGATTTCTTCCCTGAAAGTGAGAGGAGAGCCCGACGGCCTTGAGAGCAACTGCGTCCGAACATTTCACTTACGACTTGGTTCTCGGATAACCCGAGGATGCCATGGCCATACATCCGAAAGTGAAAAGAAAAAAAGTGAGAAAAAGGAACGAGAAAATAAGAGACATGAGCATTCCATGGACTTTCGTTTCAGAACTGTTCCCATTCTTCGGTGCAAATTCAATTGGACAAAGCTGAAATGCTCACCAATCCCGGAAATTGGAAAAACTTTTCTCTCTCTCACTTCAATTTTCCTGTCATTTTTTTAATGACGAGAATGAAGGCGCGCTGGCGCGCGCTGTAATTATTAAAATCGTGATTAAAAATTGTTAATTTAAATGAGTTCCAAATTCAAATTAGCCGCCTCAGACGACTGAACCAATGAGGAATGAGCGTGACAGACTTTCGAGATATCGATAGTCTCGATGTTTGTTCTTTTTAGAATAGGCTCTCACGAGAATATAAAAATATATTGATTTTCATGCCCTCTCATATATAAAATCATGCATTTGCATCTTGGAACATAAAAAATCTAGTGAATATTCCAAAAAATTTATGAAAAAAATAAAAACCAATGTTTATGAACTTTTTATTCAAATATAAAAATTGGCCGTTTAGGGTGCAGGAAGCTTTCTTTTTTCGCACAGCGTGTGGAAAACTTGGAGATTGTATTTTAATTCAATGAAAAAGCATCAAAAAGATATCCTGGATATATTAAATATATTATAAATTTATGAAAAAAATAAAAACCAATGTTTATGAACTTTTTATTCAAATATAAAAATTGGCCGTTTAGGGTGCAGAAAGCTTTCTTTTTTCGCACAGCATGTGGAAAACTTGGAGATTGTATTTTAATTCAATGAAAAAGCATCAAAAAGATATCCTGGATATATTGAATATATTATAAAATTTATTTATCGAATAAATTTTTAGCATGAGATCCCATACGATAATTATAAAGTGCGTCTTGAATTCTATTTACATACGAATTCCTAGAATTCCATTAAAGAGTTCCTGTCTGGAGGAAATTGATTGAATGGAAGGGAAAGCTTGCATTCGGGAAGGAAAAATGTGCAAGTGTGCAGAGAAGATTCTAATGTTATATTTTGTTATTTTGTTCGTTGGAGGATGCTGTCATCCTTGACAACATTCCGTCAGACGTAACGGTATCCTCTCCGTAACGTCCGATAAGACGTGGGGCTAAACTACTTCATGTACTATATCCCAGCAGTTGGTGTTAAATGCCAGTAGTTAAGGTCGTTCGATTTCAATGTATATAGAAAAGATTTAAACTGCATCTGGGTAGATTGTGTAATCAATTCAAAGTAGATTTATCCATTGGCATGGTGGAATGGAGAAGAGCCGCTCCGGCGTTTCTCTGACCTTTTCCTAATGTCAAGCGTCCATGCAAGTTTCATACATCTTCCAACACCTGTAAAAAAATCCAAATCGTGAGCAAATTATCAAGAATAAGATCAATTAATTCACTGATTAGCTAGTGCAATTAATCCACTGATAATCAACTGATTTGAAGGATCAAGTTGTTCACGAAATTCCAATAATTTTGGTAGCTGCACGGAAAAATATGGGTAATGAGAATATATAACTACTCCATCTAATTTCCAAATTTTTCTGAGTTATTATGCACTATAATAGCTATAAAAATCTAATGCGAGAAAAATATTGAGTCGGAATCAATTAGGTATTCCAGGAGGAAGTGGACAGGTCGTAAGTTGACCTTTTGTGGGGTTCATACCAGTCGCGTCCCCGTCGCGAATCCTGGGTAACGCCGAGTGCTGGTACGATGTCGTATAAATCATATCAGTGTTTTGAATTTTAGAAATTTAAAAAATGCAATATAACTGCATAAATTAGTACCTCTAAAAGTGAGGTGGAGCGAGAAGTCTCGTACATCCATACAAGTACCCATCTTAAAAAATTAGGTAACTTGAAGTAATTTAAATTCAACTTCATCTTTGTGTTTCTACTTTCATAAAACGGATTACGCCTCCAAACTAACTGAAATAAAAATAAATTTTGCGTCGGAGTGATGCTCATGGACTTATTCTCGATTAGTTAATCGTAGTTTTTCCCCTTGGGTTTCTTGACAATTTTGTCGTGCTGATACATTCTATTGATTACGAAATCACTTGGAGAATGAGTTGTCCGGAGACATACTCTCATGAAAATTTAATGATCAATTTCCTGAGATGCAAAGAAGGTCTTCTGACACATCCTGAAATTTCCCGACTCTCCGATAATTGCGTAATGAATTCACATGTCAATTTCAACTCGTTTTTTTTTAACTTAAAAATCAAGAATTATTGCATAAATTCATGATTATATTGTGCAGTTCTAAAATTTCGTTTAAGTTAATGATTAATTCACGTTTTAGTTGAATGTGATGATTCCTGCGATGCGGCAATTCCCCAGTATTTTATATTCACATTCAGGGAATATCTAATATAATCAAATCATTATAATATAATATAATCAAATCAATGAAAACTGAACAGAAACTTGTGTCTTATACGGAAAACAATATATATTCAAAATATATATATATATCTTAATTATACGCACATATATATTACACAATATTCGATATATATTCGATATTTTCTATGTACATGACATGTGCATCAAATATATTTGCAGTGAAAAAAATGTTGTATAATTATTAGCATTTACATTATCTCCATTAATTATTACTAATAATATCGATTACCGATTCATTTTGCAGGAGAACGGAAATCAGTAACTTGCACATGCACTCAATTTTTTCTGATACAGCAATTCTTCTCTGTGGATGTGAGAAAAAATGACGGATTAATAGAGAAATATTGACACTCTAGTTTATCCAGGCACTTGCGAAAGACGGAAATAATTATGAAAATGTAGAATGCACGGTCTGAATCCCAATGCATCCTATTATTTCAGTTAATGTCGCGAGAAACTACTGTAGATCCATATCGCAATCATTTCATAATGAATTACCAAATGATATCTATAATGAGGAATTCACGGAAAAGCCAATTCTGCATCGAGTTGAATTTTTATTTCTTTTTTTGCGCAATTTTTCTCCGCATATTTAATTATTGGATTTACAACTTGTTGCAAAATTAGAGAAAAACGCAAATGTTGGGAATTGAAGAATGAGAATGTAAAGGTCTTTATTATCTGCTATTATATTGTGGAAAGATTACACTTGAAATTTCTGTACAGACAGAAAAGAATAGACTTGAAATACGAGAGTTAGAACGTAATTTACGGAATTACTGATCACTTACATTACGGATTTGGGAACGTAAATGACGGGCTAAAACTACGTAAATTACGCTCAGAAATGCCCTAAATTACGATTTTTATGTCGAAAATTACGATTTCGAACTCGTAAATTACGAAAATCCACATTGTCAATTAGAAATTTCGACCTCATGAATTAGAAATTTTGACCTCGTGAATTGCGGGGTCCGCCCCCGTAATTTTTGCTCCCTTCCTCGTCATTTACGACATCTCAATTCCGTAAAATCTGTAATTCGGATCGTAAATGCAAGGACAAATAAAAAAAACTTTTTGGACACCATGAAATCTTCAAGTTTGAGAATATTTTGGGTTATCTGAACATGACTTTCAGCTACTTTTTTCAAAATTTTCAAAAAGAACCTTAAAAATTACAAAAATATTGGGAATAGAGCAATTTTTGTAAATTTGGAAAATTTCACGGAAGACATGGCGGACAGTTTATTATTTCTCTCAGAATTTTCCATCTTCGATTTCATCTTTCAGCGATGTTTTCCAAATTTTCAAAATTCCAAACTCGTAATGTACGAGATCAGAAATTCCATAAATTACGTTCTAAATCTAGTGACTTTAGTATAGTGTTTTCTACGCGTAGAATTATTCCTCGAAAAATCATTTAATTTCCTGAATATTCCAGTAATCCTCCATTTTCAGGCCCATATAACCGTGAAAACCCGTGAAAATGTGAAAAATTCAGAAAACTTCCCAGATTTTCCCATCAATTAAAAATTCAATTTCACTTCAATAAATTATCATTGACCAAGAAAAATCCAATTCTTCTGAATTTTAAAAATAATTTAGAAATTTTGTAACCGCTTGTAATTATAATTGAATTAAAACTCGGTTCGTGAAAAATTCAGATGACTCTGTGCCGGAAATTTCAATAAATTTCTACCAGCGCATGTGGAAATATAGATAATATAGCAATGGAGGAAGAAAGTTAAAAATTGTGATGGCATTATCAGTTAATATTGATAGCCACAGGTGGGCGCTAAAATAACCAAATGAAGTAAAATGTATATCACGTTTTGTGGGATGGTGCCCAGGACTTTCTCCCAGGGCGGAGATCCTTATTTTCGCTTTCCCTGATACGCCTTTTCAATGTGTTTGTACCCATGGAGACTTCGACCAAGTCCCCGAACCAATGACTCTCTCGTCTCTTGGAGACTCGATGGAACGCGATGAGAAATAACGATCGCGTGAAAACTCCTACATTATACATTTTCATTTATTCCACAAATGCGGACTGAATGCTTTTACCTCTCAATATTCAAATTTAAAAAATCTTCACCTCCATCATGATTAATTCTTTCATAAAATTTCATCCCGATGCACTAATTATTGTTACATTCCACTAAAATTTAATTAAAAAATCAATAAATTTTAGTGAAAAGTTATAAAAATTTTGAAAAGTTATGAAAGTTTTCAAATTCCGAGGGTAAGATGGTGTACGTCTTCCGGCGATCAAAAGCAAACAGTTTGATTTCTCAATAATATAATTCAATAGGATAATATAACCCCCGAAATTATGTCTTCGACGCTGCGGAAAAATTCCATGACTTAAGACAGAAATTACGTGACAGTCCCGTAAAATTTCCCGGAATCACGGAAAAGACACGTCATTTTTATTGAATACATTCATAAAACTGAAGTCGAGGAAGTTTACCGGAAATAATAATAATAATAATAATAATAATAATAACAATAATAATAATAATAATATGATCGTGTAAAGTAATATTTTCCCTGCTATAATATCATTATCACCTCTTTCCCTTTTCACCCCTTATTTATAACTTTTAATTTCGTTATTAACTAAACAAAAAGCAAATATAATTAGGCAATCCAAAATAATAAGCAGCTCTCCGTAAATGCCTCTATTATTTGCTATTATCGCTGCGTGGTCGAAATAACTTGTGAAGATAAAAAGTATTGTCATGAATTGTGCAGTGATTGATCTAATATTTTGAGATCAAATTCATCATGATTTGTCCCGTAATAAATATTAGTGGTACCGTTTCATCATTGTGGAAGAATTTTCCTAAGTTTTCTGGAAATTTTTGTTAAAATTCCCAAAATGTTATGAAAAATTGAAAATAATTTAGAAAAATCTAGTAGAGGGATGACTATGAAAAATCGTAAGTTATTGAATAACGACGATGGTACACGGTTTGGCGGATATTTATTTAAAAAAAACATAAAAGTCGCGGGTATAATATCAACAATGACTCCTGAACATTGAAAATCCCATGAATTATTTTGAAATTAGGTAATCGAATTTGGGGAGAATTTATGACAATTTTTATGAGAATTCTTCGCTCGTTATTGGATAATTAATTTGGTATTGAATTCACAGGCTTCTGATTTTAATTTGAGAAGCATTTAAAATCGAGAGGATCGCTCAATGTTAAGGTTACTATCTCCACAAGTGGGTCAAGTTGATGTCCGGTTTTCGGCCGATGCCGGACACCACCAGTCGATCTGTAATGCCCAATCATTAGCATAAAGAGTTTTCGATTAATTGAATAACATGACAGTTTAAATAATTTCTGGTGTAAGGGGAAAATTCGATTTCATAAGGTATTTATAGTGATTCCATTTTCACTGACAATTGGGTCAATTCTTGCCAGTCACGTAATAACTGTTGACTTTCGGGGATTTCCCCAGCTATACAATTCACTCCTCCCAACTTTATCCTTCTCAGTTAAGAAATTACAAAAACTGGTGTTTTTGTAAAAAAAACTGAGCCAAGTAAAAGTTTCGCTCAATTGATTCCGTAAAAAACTCACGTTTTGCCAAAATATGGCGTTCCTAGAAATAAAAAAAAACTTGAAAAATGAAAATGAAAACGCCAAGAAAAGTTTCGAGACGGTCCGTTTGGAACTTGAGGTGGAAATTTATGAAATTTTGGTAACTTTCCACGTGTTTAAGTGGAACGTCAGGGATTACATTTTTTTTTAATTAACGGCTCGGTTGTTTTTCAAATAAAAATTGTTTGGGGTGGAAGCCGCATCGTTGAATGCAGCAAAAAAAAAATTGAATCGATTGAGCGTTTTGTTTTCGAGGAATAATAGCAGAAAAACTGTCAAAAGATTGTATTATATATATATATATCTATTTCCAACCAGTAAATATGTATAAATAATAACATGCTAATGCCAAATAAATGGTCTTGCAATTAGTAAATATACTGGATAAAAGAAACTGTTTTTCTCAGTTCAGCGGGACGGAAAAGGAAGTTCAATAAAATGTAAATGAAAATCGCCTTCTGTTAATTTTTACGGGATAAAAATCATAATAAACATTACCACACGCTTGGTAAAAAGTGCAGAAGGTTCGGTAAAAGTCCGTAACTCCATATTTTTTTCTGAATCTTTATTTTGACATACGGATTGCTGAACTTTCACGTAATTTTTATTGAAGTTTTTCCCTCTATGTGATCATTTACACTGGTTATACAATGGAAATAAAAGATGTAAGCAAATGGCCGCCAGTAGACGGTATAGTGATCGTTAATTATCACGTTAAAAACCTCGTAATATTGCCAGATAAATTGTCCACTAGTTGTAAATAAGAAAGACTGAAAAATCATAAAAGTTGCCGATATTATGTTATAAATATTACCGAATATTCATACGGAATTCTAAAGCAATTATTCTTTATTCCAATCCTTCGAGTTAAAAAAATTAGTATTATTCAAAATATTTTATAACACATAAATTTTTCCGAGCGTGTATGGAAGTCCCTAAAAGAGTCAGATAAATTTATTAATTTATAAACATATCTAATATGAAAAATCTGATATTTTTGTTATCCATATAATTATTCCTGAATCACGAGCAACTGTTTCAATGAAAAAATGAGATTCAGCCTTTGTACTTCATCCGTTCTAAATTGTCTCTTGCAATTATCTCTTTCCCTCGCGTCGAAGGTTTCAATCGACCAATTACACGTTAAATTATTGGTTCTCAATTGTAATGACATCCGGGGATTGTAAGTAAAGATCAAAAAATTGAGAGAAGGTTCAACAGAATATACGAGTAAGACGAACGGTTTCGATCTCAACACGACTTGGATTTCAATTTAATACGAAAGTAAAATACAAGATGATGAGGCAAGGTTTTATCCCAGAAAGTGACATATTCAGTACAGTTATTTCACTCTGAGAATCATCCTTTCACTTTTCCTGATACAGCAATTATTTTTATTCAGTCTGAGCGCTTAGAATGCCATCTACACTCCCAGAATAAGTGTAACCATTGGGTGTATGGGAAATCGCAATGTACGGTCAACCTGGTGAAATGTCAAGGTCGAACAATTTCCACAAGTCTGCGTGTGTTTCCTTGTGCTAATATTATTACTATTGGAGGTATTTCTCTTTACCGTGAATTCTTCCTGCTGCATTATCGACTTCACCAGGGCAACAGTTCACCGGAGAAAGCAAACACTTGTGAAAAAATAAATGTGCCATTTTTTTTGTCACATCGATATTTTAAACTACGACCTAACGCGCGCTACAGTGCGTTGTAATTATAAAACGAGACCTACTGCGCACTCCGTGCGCCGAATTTGAATTTGGCGGTTCGAGTGGACCAATGAGGAATTAGTCCTACGCGTTTCGAGATATTTCGACTCGGGCGAACTTCATTTTTGTGTTTCTACTTTCATAATAAGGAATTAAGATTGAAGATTTTGGAATTAAATGAGTTCTGAATTCAAATTACCCGCCTCAGGCGACTGAACCAATGAGAAATAAGCGTGACAGAGTTTCGAGATATCGATAGTCTCGATGTGTCTTCTTTCTACAATAGGATTGACGGCACCACTTCCGTTTGAAAGTCCTGATGAATGAGAATCGAATCAGAAATGATATAATCATCAGAATCCATGAAATGGTGCTCACAGAGAAAAAATAAAATGAATTTACCATTTTTAGTTCCAAGTGGGAAGATTGTAATGGTTGGTATTTAAGTTTTGTATTTCGTGTGTTACAATAACGAAGGCGCTGTAATTATAAAAATCGTGATTAAAAATAGTTAATTTAAATAAGTTCCAAATTACAATCTCCAGTCGGAAACAATAAAAATATAAATAACCTTTAAGTGTTCTGCAGAACAGATGCGCGGTCAACAGTTAGTTTTCATTTTCTCATGATCTACATATAATGGATCATAAAAACAGAAGCTTAACTTCGCTCTTTGCAGTCTCACACACCTTTAAAAAAAAAATCAAACGTTGAGCAATCGAGCGTAATAATGGATTCCCGTCAATATCTTCTCATTTTTCATGTTTTTTGTAAATTTCCAGAAAACCCTCGACCAAGTGGGCGTGAAAAAAATACCCAGCTTAGCGTGAAATAAAAATAAACTAAAAGAAAATAAACAAAAAAAATAAAATAAAAATTGAAAGAAATTTTTTTAATATCCAGTTTTTAATGCTATCATAATTGTTTGTCTATTTTCCAGAATTTTCGGTAAAAGTTTCTGGATTTTTGCAAGAGTTTACTGAGGACGAAGAAATTTTCAATAAAAATATTTATAAATTATATTATAAATGAATATCATCTAACAATAATAAAACAAAAACACAACATTTACGCTACACGTCCATTTGAAAAATTACAAGTTATCAGCAATAATTACTCAAAGCTAGAAACACGAAGAACTACACCTTTAAAAATACGGGGCAAAATCAATTGGTCCATGATTCTTTCCACTTTTTAACACACTAGCGTATATGGCGCCAAATCGTCCACGTATGGGGTGTTATCATTGGAATATATATATATATATATATATATATCCACGGTTATTTCCAATATAATATATACATATATAGAATTTCAAAAAGAAGAAAGAAAAAAGTCTAAAAATTTATATAAAAAATAATTAATATATATAAAATTGATATAATTTATATATATATATATATATGTATCATATTATATAGATATATTTTGATATGCATAGCGCCAAAAAAAGCTGACAAAAAACGTTACATGCTTTTTTTTAAAAGGGATTCCATGGAATAACTAAAGTCGCTCAATAAATCCCTATATCCTCTGAAGACTTTCAAATTTCACCGGGATCCTCCTTAAAAATTTAATGGCCTTGTAAAGTACAGAAATTTTCTTTTCGTACCATTTTATAATATTTGGGGCATTCAAAAAAATTTCTAAAAAGTGAAGTGCAAATTAAAGACTATTTTTGGAGGTGGAAATGTTATTCTCCATTTGTAATGACCATATACCACAGAAGTATGCGCTAAAGCGAGGAGGAAACCGGAGAAAGTTCAAATTTTAATTCGTTATTCACACACGTTTCACTCAAGGGGCCTCAGGCCCGTCAGGCATCGCTGCAAATTACACCCGCGTGGGATGATTGGAATCCGCATTATTATTCTTCATAATCCTGTACATTTAACAAATACGCGAACATCTGCTTTTCACTGTTACTCAAGTCACATCTGTTATGTCAATTTTTTTTTATTTATAAATTCATTAATTCTTTATATCGCGTGCCTTCAACCGAGAGGACGCATCATTATTTTTTTATCCCTCAGGAACTTGGAAGCAAAAGGTCGTATTAACTCTTTTTTTCCTTTTTTCCGAAAATAGGAAATCTCGATATTTCAGCTAGATCATTCTCATTAATCTAAATATAACTTTTTGAAATTAATTTTTTTGTTATTTTGATGTAGATTGTGTGAATAATATTCAATTGATATTATTGATGGTGTCATGAATTTTAATAAAAAATAGAAAATATTATATCATTTTATTGGTAGATTCATTCATTCCATTAATTTTGAAAATTCTTCCTTCTTTCTTTAAGGTGCCAATTTAAGATTAACATTTTGAGAATCGAATTTAAAAAAAAAAAATATCTGGATGAACATTTTGAATCCGAGATCTTACCAAAGATCTCATTGAATTGAGTGAATGATTTGTAACTAATTATGTAACTATTAAATAAAAAAAATATTGAAGAATATTGAGTGTAGAATAATATTCTCTATAAATTTTCAGCCGAAAAATCGTTTATAAATTTTTATGAGCAAAAATAAATATTCATATTTCAGATGATTCCAAGTCATCCGAACATCATTTTCTGACATCAATTTCTCTTTAATTTGGATGGAATAATTTCCTAGAAAATTCGAGCCGCAAGACTGTACAAGATTTCTTGGTAATTGATAAACTTTCACTAAAAAAAATTCGGAAATATGCGAACGGGATTTTTTTTCACCAATTGCACCAATTCGCACCGGTCATCTGTGTGCCCTTTTCCATTCGAATTTGGTGATTAAAAAAACTAAAAACAAGACTCATAAATTAATGATGATAAGCTGTCCTTAATAATATCACAGGACGCCCCGAAATTTTCAATAATTTAACCATGAAATAATTTTATGTATGAACCTTCTAAAATTCTAAATTAAAATTAACGGTAAACTGATTTTTTTTTTTGAAAGTCCACAAATTCAAGTCTAAGATTTAAATTCACATCACGAATTCTTGTTCTCTTGGAAAGTGCAGACAAGGTCTGACAATTGAATAGCATTAATCGTAATGTCCAATAAACAATTTCGAATTTACAACATTAGAGAAATTTTTTAGATAAAAACGTAGTCACTCCAATTGCCTGTGTAATAATTTTAAAAAAATACCTGAATAGTTAAACAATTAATATGAAACAGTTATTAAATAGTTTCTCGCAGGTAAATCATCGGGAATCCCCTGAAAAAAAAATAACTGCATATAAAAAGAGTAGATAATGTGCATTACATATTGTAAATGATAGAAAATAATCGACGATTATTTATTCTATACAAATATGTGTTAATGAATTTTATCCACTCGTCAATGAGACTAATGGTGTCAATAAGAATAATTTTATAAACAATGGGATAATAATCGCGGAGATTCGCCTCTGTTATATAAGATAATCTTACACATGTGCGTGAGGTAATGAACGGACTACTAATAGCCAACGTAATTCATCAGTATGTAATTAACGAGAGTACCCACAGCAATGGATAGTATTTTTGTTTTTATTTAATTTAATGCAGAAAAATTGAATGAAATGTGACTCGCATGAAACTTTAAAAACCTATAACAATTAAATAAAAATTACGTACCTATTCCGTAATTTGTCAGTCAAAACAATATTCAATAAAAATATATATATTTTTCACTGAATTTTTCTCTCTGTGCATGCAAGATCTAATTTCATCATTCCTGGAGACGCCCCCCCCCCTTTCCCACCCCCCACTCCCCCACTCCTCTTTTCTTTCACCCTTTTTCCACCCATTACTCATAGGGTTTTTTACAAGTAAAAATTTTTAGTTAATGAATTCATTCATTTTAGTTAATGAATTCCTCTGCTTTTTCAATATTTAAAACTGCAATCTACATTATTAAATTTATTTGTGGTAAATAGAGAGTCCGTAAAAGGAGTAAAGTATTACTACAGAATAAACTAGAGAATTAACAATTTTATTAATTCTTTTATTTTTTAATTTTATATAATGACGCTATTCACGAAACGAGGAAAAATGGAAT
Source organism: Fopius arisanus (assembly GCF_000806365.1). Lineage (NCBI taxonomy): Eukaryota > Metazoa > Arthropoda > Insecta > Hymenoptera > Braconidae > Fopius > Fopius arisanus. The sequence continues at coordinate 99,084 of NW_011887868.1, forward strand.
TAATTTTTGTTATGGATATATTACGTTACAGAATTTAATATCATAAATTTTCACTGTTATCTCAACTTCCGAGGTATTGTCATGCACACACGTCTGCTCTCAAAATTGCATCCGGGTTCCGCAAGGTAAACCTCCAGCACTCGGTATATGAAAACAACATTCCAGAAGACCATGGGTTTGTCGCGGACACAATGGAAATTACTTAAACAATCAATTACCATTGATTATTATCAGAAGGACAAATTCACTTTCCAATTGATAACTGAATCATTTTCTATTTCAATTCGTTGATGATTCATTCAATTGAATAAAAATTTTTTTCATAATTTTTCATAATTTGGACAACAGTACTAGGAAAATTCTAATTCAACTAGAAAATTCGAGTACTCAGTGCTCTACAATTACTGCGAATACTACAATATTTTCATGTAAGGAATAGGCTCAACACGAAAAAAAAAGATAAAATAAAAAAAATGAAAGATAAATGTAAAAAAGTAAAATAGGGGAGAGCCAGGCAAAACTGGACACTTGGAGAAAGCATTTTTAACTCATTCCCAATCCCAAAAAAATATTAGAGATAGTCTAAAAGTGTCCCAGTGTTTTTGGCGAATTTTTTCTCTCCATTATACTGCTGTTTACTTACTTTTTTTATTTTTTAGCATTCTCAATAAATACGCCATCCATAACTTGAATCGTTCATTTGCTTCTGATTCGTGAAATTTCTTGTATGGGGATATAAAATTTTTTTTAATTAATTAAATGTAATAAAATCGTGGAAGACCTGAAATATTGAATAATGGATATGTCCGACCGATTTTTTCTCCTCGTCTTCAACTTACCCTCCTGATTCTCCCCATTTTATCTGCATTTCATTTTATCGCGCAATGTTGGCTCAATGTCGGTGCAATATTGGTACAATGTCGGTGCAGTGTTGGCTCAATGTTGGCCCACGGTTTCTTCAATCAATACCCAAACTCGATTAAACATCTTAAATAATATTTATTTGAATATTCCAAATTAAAAAAAAATGACTAAATAAAAAAATGCTCATGTCATTGCAGCACATAAAACGCATTTCCGGCCGCAATTACATGAAATAACATCATAGCCATGGCCGGAAAAAGATTGTGATTCACTTTTTCTATCCTAGACGTCAAAAAGACTATTTCTTTTGTCATTCGGAAAGTGCAGGATTGAGATTGTTTGTCGTCTGAAAAATAACTCACACAATCCATTTGCTCCCAATCGAGTCGTCTTCAATTTCGTGAAAAGATCGATTGAATAATCAGATTGGTTGCTACCAAAGACAAGTACGTTGCACATTTCAATCAAGAACACACACGTTCAATTGATGCTTTTTTTTTCTCAGTGTAGTCCACAGGCGCCTGGAAATAAATATGTTCCTTAATCCATTAATGAATTTAAATTCTCAAATGGATTATGAGGATTCATGGAGTAGAATATTCTGGCACATTAAAGTATGATAATAATTTAAAGTTTAAGCAATCAGTTCATGTACACGCAGATTATTATTCCCAGTGTCAGCGTACAACCGTAATTTTCGTGGACGGAGACACTTGGTCGACAGTCAATGGCCTTCCAGGACAAAAGCTCGGTGCAGCGGATATCACAACGTCGTTCCCTGAATGTTAATCATTTCTTTTTCATTCATTCTTCATCAGTCAGATAAAACGGACAAAACCCATGCCTTCACCTCAACTTCAACGCAAACCTAACACTTGAGACAGAATCACTCGAAAATTCATGAATTCATTAAGAAAAATATTCAGTCATTATTCCTGCATTATTCTTGAAATGACCGTAAAAAAAATCTGACGAAAAAATATTTATGACAGAAAGCATTAGAGAAAATTTACACTTCTGAAATATTTAGGATGATATATTTGTGGCGAAAAAATATCCAAAGTATTGAAATCGAAAATTTGCACATAATTTATGACGAAAGTCTTGAACCATTAATTATTTATGAAATTATAATTATGAATTATTATTTATTATTTTAATTATTTATTACCTTACGAAAAATTTTTGAAGTATAAATCTTTATGATTTAAAATTAGTAGTAATTATCTGTTTTCATTATCAATTTTTCTATTAACCATTTATTATTATTTTATAGTTAGTTGTTTGTATAGTGGCTTTAAATATTTTTGTGTTATATATTTGTGCGAGACCTACTGCGCACTTCGTGCGCCGAATTTGAATTTGGCGGTTCGAGTTCACCAATGAGGATCAGTTCCCCGCGTTTCGAGATCTTTCGACTCGGGGGAACTTCACTTTTGTGTTTCTACTTTCATAATAAGGATTTTTAATATTTTGTCATTCGTCAGAAATCATTTATCGATCTTATGTCATAGAAAGGCACGTCACATTTCTATTCCCTTTACTTTTTTCCATATTTATTCAATGAAACATTTATTTATTATTAAACAAGCCCAATCCTTCACAATACACAGTCTAATGAAATGATGAAGTCTCATTTTCTCTCAGATATCGTTAGAATAATCCTAAAATGCTAGATATTTTTCGATTCATCTGCTCTCTTTCTCCATTTTAGTACAGATTTCTTATCTTTTTTTCAAGAATAATTGTGACTCGATTATGACATTCCTGGAACTGCTCCGAATATCACTGCACGGTTGAAAGGCTTATGCCACTGTTTGTTGAGTACCACGAAACCTGTAGAAAGGGACTCTCGATTTTAAACTGAATTTTTAATGCTTCTCCGCTTCATTGCTGCGGTTTATTATTGCTGTAATCCCACATTTTGTGCTTGTAAGAAGTCGAAAAAAATTCAGAAGGGTTTCTCACTCACGAAAAATCATCGTACCATTTCTTAATCATCCTTCGATCATTCACTCTCTAGTTTATTTTCAATCCCATTGGAGGAAAGTTGAATCCTTGTAATCTTCTCTGTTTATCATCTCTTCAAGTCAGTTCTTTGTCTTTCAACTAGAGACTGTAATTAGCTAGTTATTACAGAGATCATTAAAATCACTCGCACTTGATGAAATGATTTGATGTCATTGTCCAAGAATTCATCTTTTTATCAGAGTAAATAAATTTTCCTCGTTTCCTTCTTTTTTAAGATACAGAGACAAAACCTTGCAAGGACAGACGTCAAAACAGGTCCAGCCCGGTCTGCCGAATAAAACAGGTTCCGTTTCTACACTGAAAAATATCCAACACGGTAATGCGGCTGTTCCCTTGATAACAATAATACCCCGGTTAGTAAATAAATGCAAAAAATAAAAAAAAATAAAAATGAAAAATTCTTGCATAGTGAATCGAGGTCAATGTTGATGAGTTGTCTTACTCAATCTATGGGTCAGTGGAACTTCTCCAGCTATTTTTCAGAGATTAGTATTCTTCAATAACTAAACCAGTGATTTACGACGAGCATCATTAGGTTTTTATTTTTCTGAAGACTATTTCGTTTTTTTTTTTATATTTGATTTGAGCTAGAACCGGATCGTGCAGATTGAAGAATCTAGTTTTATAAATCATTGAAGTTCTCAAATCATTCTGTTTTTTTTATTTTTTATTATTATTGCATGTGTTGAAATTTGTGCATGGAAGATTTATTGATCTTGTCGACGATGGAAAATTCTTAACTTGTATCTTTTAAATATTGACCAATTGTTGCTCAGTTGAACCAACAATTGGTCGTTTGATCATAAAAATTCTGGGATTCTGCTCCGCATCATCCACATCATTCATGAACTCCCATGAGCTCCTAGATGATAATCGACTGCTCTAACACAATTGACACAGACAACAGCTCCTCTGGACGAAATTACATTTTTTTGAATCAGCGGTTTATAAACATTGTTTATAATATAATTTTAAATAATAATAATAATGTTTGGGTACACAACTAATATTCTAGCTAGTAATATTAAATCGGTTGGTTCACAATATCTCATGTGTTTGTAGTCAATTGAAAGTGAATTTAAGGTGTTAAAATAATTACAAGATCAAAGAAAAATATGTAATAAGCATCGGCATCATGGTTTCTTTCTTTCCATGTTCAGAGATTTATTTATATTATTAAATAAACATTCATATAGAGTTTCGTCGTAAGACCACGCAAACAGCATCTCCAAGAAATAATCACCTCATAGTATAATAAATATATTTAATAATAATATTTTTGCTCTTTCCAATAGAACGATTACAGAGTTTCCATTTGAAAACAAAAAACATAATTTTGAGGTAAAAATAAAAAATCCTTCAATAGAACAATTTTAACTTAAGATATTTATATTGAAGTTAGTTGACGTTATTCTTGGATAATTAGTGAAGAAATGGTGGACTCATCTTCAATTGATAAAAATAATGTATCTAGCATTCTCACTTCTATTCACCTCGTGTTATTCTCGTTGATCCATTGGAACGTCCACTTTTCCACATGTACTGGTGGGGTTTGTCCAGATCCAAAGTGGCTTGTGGTGGGTGGCGGTATAAGTAGAGGCCTGGAATCGCCGGCGTTCTCATACCCTCACTACATTCATCTACTGTTACTTTTACTTTTTCCAAATCTCCAACAAAAGTCACTGGCACACCCGGACCAACCGCGACCTTCCATCCTCATTCCTCCGTGTGTTCATCAGTGAGTTATCATAATGACCATCAAATGAAGTGCAGTTAAATCACTAAATCATACAATCTAATCTACCTCTTCTTTATTATTAAAAATTGAACATTGAATATCGATCGAGAGAGCGTAAATCATCAGTGAAGTGCAGATATGTGGCGGAAGAGTTTGACGTTGTGAGTAGAAATATTGAGTCATGCAGAGTAGTGCCATTTTTTTTTTTTCAATTTTTTTTTAATCTCTTCAATTGACAATTTTGATTTATTTTTTTCGAGTTATCTTGACGGAAACTGCATCGAGACTACCTTTCTCCTTCACCTCGTCTTCGGCACACAAACCGCTCCTCATACACCGCTCCTCATACCGCTCCTTAATGCCGCTCCTTGCCCCTTTTTTCCAATGGATATGAAACACCTCTGCAATCCGGTGCGGCAACTCTGCGAGATCTCGTGTTTCACCTCGTGTCGTTTGTACTTTCGCTACTTTGATTTCTTTCAAAGATCTTCAAAGATCATTTGGGTTATCACCAAATCCGTGATAATCACAACTCCTGCTGACAAATATATATATTGACAATTAGTAAATATATATATTAGCGGCCTATTTACTTAAGGAAAAAGTTCATATTTTTGAATTTTTCGGGATATCCGAATAAAAAAATTGAAATCCGGAGGTCGGAAAATCCGATACTTTTTATTTATTTATTTGTTTGATTGGTGACAGGTTTGTGTTTTTCCACCGATTTAAGACACGTAGAAATATCGCAAGGTACGGAATATATGGAATTGGAAATGGAATTGCATTAAATATATTTTGTGTTAATTTTTTCATGGAGGGATTCCTGAACGGAAAACGGTATTTATACACAATATATAGTCATTATATGCACATATCCGTGGACACGTATATATTAGACTCATATATTCGCTCTGAGTCTGACCTATACGTGGAATATATTTGCGGTGAGAAATGCAATGTCTCACATGTTGTTATTAACATATGTATTTTTTCCACGAGAAAAAACTAGTAAATTTACTCAAGACTTAGTCAAGTCGTAATCTATATTAAAACGGAATTGAAACTTTGATTATTTGTGCATTAAATAAAAACCCCGGACATAGATATGAACAATCTATATGATAATAGTTTAATATAGACATTGACTGCATTTTTTTTATAAAAAAAACGGGAATCGTTATGCTACTTCATCAAAATTTTAATCTTCTTCCTAATTAATCGAGGGAATTCACACTAAAGTCATTAGCGTGTCATTAAATTGATATGGAAGAAAATTTCTCGAATATATATTTTATATATTCGATTTATATAATATATATTTTATATATTCGATTTACATAATATATATTCTAAAACCCGGAAATAAAAAAATGATAATGAATCGAGTTATTAATGAAGTAGTAACAAAATTTTAAAATTTAAAAAACGGAAATTTTCCAAAAGTAATAGGAACTGGACAATGAAAAACGCGAGGTGCATAATAATCGGATACAAGGAAGAGGCCATTAATATTAAATTAATATTGTAGGAAGTAAAATTCTAAACAGGTTTGAGGGTATATTCCAAAACACTCCACCTCAGTAAAATATCCTCTTCTATAGTTTATACTGGTAAAAGTAACGTAGAGTTGGTTAACAATATATAAAGTCAAGATAAACTCAAACCGAAATATATATCTCAGTTAATATTGGTTAAAGTAGCTGGATGTGCACTGAGAAAAATAATTATTTTTGCCAAGAATATTTTCTTCCCACCAGTAAATCTGGCGATCACTGCGTAAATACTCCCATAAGACTTACTAATGCCAAATATATTTTCTTGTGGTTAATAAATATTCTTGGCTAAAGAAAATTTTTTTCTCAGTGACGTGCTCTCGCCCGAGTTGCTAGGCGAACTGCCCTCATCTCCACTTCCTAGTGGAGAAAAACTCCAACGCATCATTCGTCATTCGGCATTTGTTTATTGTAAACAATAGCAGGCAAACGTCGCCCAGGTCGAAAATTGTTTCTCGAAAGGTTTATACTAAGGCGCTGGTAGTCTCCACACGGTATGGTCTTTGTCCCAAGTCCAATGAATGTCCTATAACGCTTCGAAAATTTTTCCCCACAATATTAATATTACGATTAATATATATAACATAATAGAATAAAGTATAAAATTAATATTAATATTAATATATATTAATATTAGTATAATTAATAATATTAATATATATTTATATAATATTACCTTTTTATCAGTTCCGAATCTATTATCAATTGAATCATCAAAATATCCGGAATGAGATCTGCTTCAATAACTTCTTGAGGAAAATTCATAGAATTTAAATATATAGAAGAAGTATGCAAATACCTGAAAGACTGTAAAATTCAGGTGTAAGTAAAGGAAATTTAACATGGCAATGTAATAGAATTAATATGATCTACCATACGAAAGTGTGAATAACCTAATGTACGGGTTCCAGCACTCTAAAACAATAAAAAAAAAAAAAACTTCTTGAGGAATCCAAAAATCAATCTTTGAAAAGTATTAATATCTCACTTGTGCGGAAAGATACATATTTTTCAAAGCTGTGTAAATACACATATTTCGTATGGGGGGTACTCCTGGAGGGGACGCCGAACCCGTAAAAGCCTAAAAAAAATATATCGTATATATTTTATATATATCACAAGAATATATTAAATTAGCATGTGTCATACATATTTTTTATATATTGCGAGAATATATTAAATTAGCATGTGTCGTACATAATTTTTATATATTGCGAGAATATATTAAATCAGCATGCGTCATACATATTTTTTATAAACTTTTTTATTGGGGCAGAGTCTATGAAAAATTTTATTCCAATTCACATTAATGAATAAACGTAATTGAAGTAGAGAAAATTTTCATATAAAAATTGTTTAAACAAAATTTCAAGAAAAAAAATTGTAGACACATGTACATACATATGTACATACAGACAGAACATAAAAAAATTACATATTCGGTGTAATTAGTAACTATGTAATATGCTTGACACGAAAAATTGAAGAGGTTTATTTTAAAAATCAGAAAATTTTTATTCGGAAGTAATAATTAGAAGATTGAAAAGTTAATTAGAATACTGAGAATACAAATTCCTTTCCCGTTAATGTGAATTAGCACTTTGTGAGTAGAAAGTAGAAAGAAGATATATTTCCAATCGAATCGAAACTTTGTTGAAGGACTTCTCTCTAACGGAATGATTTGTAAATCTTTGAATGATTTTCAATTTTTTAGAAGATCCCAATTTGCATCTATTAAACAATCTCTAAAATTATTCAAAACCAATCAATTCAAATGTATTCTCAAAATAAAAACACTAATTAGTTAACAATAATTAAAATAATTAGCGACTAACGAATGGTTTAAACAAAAAATTTTTTGGCGTCGACACAATGAAAAAAATTGGAATACATCGTATAAACTGGTATATTAAATAAATAAATAATAAATTCAAATTTATAAATTCTTCACTCATATATTTACAAGAGAAAATCAGTGTTCTCTGCGCGGAAGGAAAAGTTATTCGATATCATTAACAGAAAAATAAAAAAATCAATTTCACTTCATCCTCGACAGATCAAAGAAACCGTCAACTACGAGAGAAACCATTCCTGTGAAAACAGTCCTATGTAGCATCGGACAAAAGTCAGTGACTCTTCAGATAGTTTCATAATCAATAGAATGCGATGACAATGATTTCCTCTCGCCCCACAATTAAAATCTCTTTCATGACGCCACTAGAACCGCTAAATTGAGAAATTATAAAAATTAACGAGAAATCGTTGCATATACCCATACTCTCAAGGTCACAGTAAAAAAAAAAATTAAAACCATAAGACAATATAATTTCCATTGCATAATCGAAATCAATGGAATCATTCGATTGGATTCCCGAACAAATTTGCAGATGATGAATAAGAGTCTAATGATTGGTCTTGTGGTTTCACCTTTTCCTTTCGATTTTATTGACGTCAGAGAGTGGGATTTCGCCCCCAGCTACCGTTGGCGTATTTTATGAACAGTGATCGATTCCTCCTTTCTTCTTCAGCTAGTAATCCCTTCAGAATGACAGGAATGTGCAGTTTCTTTAAATAATTCTTTAAAAAATTGCCCCCTTGAACAAAAAAATCATTTCCTTTTTAACGAATTTTTTAATTCATTCACCTTTTTAACGAATTGTTGATAGGGATGACGCGAAAAAATAAACCTTATCCGCATTTTATCATTATTTAATGATTCTTTGAATGTCATGGTTGTGCGATAATTTTTCCGCGTTTTTTCGAAGCATTTAAAAAGAATTAGTAAATTGTAGGAAAATCACTTGGAAATTATTGCACCATCACGAAATTTCGTGAGCTATTAAATAATGACAGGACACCGAAACGTTATATTTTTTCACGTCAATCTTATCAATAATTCGCTAGAAAAATTTGAAGAACGTAAATTCTGGCTAAAGATGTGTCGAACATCCTTAAGAACTTATTGCAGATATTTTCTCCTTTTTTATCTTTTGTATTAATTTCTGGGAAAGTGCGGTTGACGTAAAAAACATCTCGTTTTTAGGTTTTATTATTGTTCGATGACTCACAAATTTTTATAGAGGAGCCCCGGGCCCAATGGAGTGTGGGTAAAATGGGATGAATCAGGATATTCAAAATTTCAGTTTTTCCAGAATTTTCTTCTCCTTAACTAATTAAAAAATGTTACATTCCCATATCTGGAATTTCACGATCAGAAGCAAAAAATGAGCGATTCGAGATAGACGACGTATTTTTTGAGAATTTTAATAAATAAAAAAAATAAGAAAACAGCAGTATAATTAAGGGAAAATATGAAATTCGCAAAAAACACTGGGGGATTTTTTAAATGTCCCCAAAATTTTTCGGCGAAAACGAAATAACTGGGAATGAGTTAAAAACACTTTTCCTCAAGTGTCCCATTCTGCCCGGCTCTCCTCTAGTTAGTGCAATCAATCTGGCAGGTGAAAACATTGTAACCCTTAATTAATTCAGCTGCCCATGAAATTATATCAGCAGATCCGTAAAAATGCCTCGAACAACATATCAAAATGTTTACGCACAGTTCAACCAAGAACATAAATAAATTAATTAACAACTACGGACTTTTGTGCGCTGAACGCCAAGAATTGTTGGTAAAGTTTTATGAATTTCTGTAAAAATCTAGAACCGCGGAAAATGTTTCCATGGTGATGAAACTTTGTGCGAGATTAAACAATAATGATTGAAAAATAATTTACAACCACTATATTTTTCTCCTCAATTTGATCAGCGGTTTCTCAGATATTTGTTTAAAAAATTGAAAAATGAATAAAAATCGGCAATCACTCCTCGACGGCGGTATAGACTGAGAAAAAAATTTCTTTAGCCAATCATTTTTACTAACCACAAGAAAATATATTTAACATTATTAAGCGTTAGAATATCAAGTTAAAATTCATAGAAATATATTGAACTAATTTACAATAATTATAAAAATGAATCGATATGAAGGGCTCCACCGAATCGCCTCGGAGTTTTTATAAACATAAATAATGGCTTTACAACAAATCATTGTAGGGTTCTTTCTTTGTTGTCGAATGTTCTTATGGTCTTTGTGGCTAGTCTTTATACTTTTGGAGATATTGATAAAGTTCAGACAATTCTTCCTCGTTCGATTTTAATAAAAAAATAGTAATTAAAGTTTATTAATTGTGTTTTAATTAATTTAACTATCCCATTTCCAATAGTAAGTCTTATGATTGCCAGATTTACTGGTGGTCAGTAAATACTATTGGCTAAAGAAAATATTTTTCTCAGTGCAGGTGCCATCGTCAAGTGCTTACGCAATCGAAAGTCAATTGGCTGTCAATTTTTTGAAAGTATCGCCCCGAGCTTCAAGTACCAACCCATGCAATTTCAGTGTCCCCGCAATTGCCACATTCGAGAAACAAGAAATTTGAATAATGAGACATTGTCTTGAAAGTTGAATAGAAAAAAGTGGAATTCATTCATTGGAAAATCTTGTTAAAACTATTCTGCGAACAGCTCTAGACATGTCGAATTTATAAAAGTATGTGCAAACATTTTTTGCAAAAATTAAATGACCTTTAAAAAACGCCTCACGATAATTTCTCCTAGCATGAAAATATTACTACCAGATAATTCCACGTAATTACCATCAAGATAATTAAATGATAGGCATTAAAGATTCGGTATTAAATGTCAACTATTCATTAATAACCGAATTATCTTTATTAACTTTTTTAATTAGATGTTGCAAAAAATTCCTCTAACCGCATTTCCGTTGTGAAAATTGATTTCAATAATTTCAATGATTTCAAATAATAATAAATTTCAATCAAAATATATAAATAAATAAATAAATAAATAAATCAATCAATCAATCAATCAATCAATAAATATAATTAAATAAGTAAAAGTAAAATAAATCAAATTAATGAATTAAAAAGAATAAAATACAAATTGAAAAGAAAAATGTGAAACGACGAAAGATGGAAATAAATAAATTTGTGGTTTTTGGTTGAAGGTTTTTGCGGTATTATCGGCATCTTACATAAGCAAAGTCGTTGCTAATGCTATTAGAAATATAACTATACGCATTATAACTTTATATTCAGCACGAAACCGCTTTCTCCTATATGGATATCGCGATAAATTCCTTCCATAAGTTGAAAAATAATTTTTTCCATAAATCCTTTTTTATTATTACTGTTTATAAATACCTTGAGACATACCGGAAGTAGATAAGACCTGGGACTGAAAAATCCATTTGACAGATATCTTCCATCATCAATCGAAGAGTTCAACCAAATAATCTGTAAATAAAACCAGTCAGAGAAATAGAGAAATTTCTGTTTCCAAAGCTCATGTAATTAAATTCACAAACTAGTGAATAACCAATACTCCACAAATGAGATTTTGCAACAGCGGTATTTATGTAGAAACATTTCGAATTCCTGTTAATTAGAAAATTAATAAAGATATGCATAAACAAATGTTGAGTACTTGCATAACTGGAGTGTCTCATAAGTGAGAGAAAAAGTTGATATACTTTTTTTGTAAATGCCTTGAATTCTTCCGTAAATTTCTCAATCCAGAGTCATTTCCAAAATAATCCGGATGTTTGGGAGAAAAGAGAATGGAAAATAGAAAGGATTGATGTTTTATCTTTTACGAATGGATGAATGATGCTCCAATTGTGTTGACGCATCATTGTGGCATTAAAATTGATAATTGACACTTGTCAGCATACGGAAGTGATTTACAAAACGGTGAAAATAGGAATTTGATATCAAATCGCTTTCCATTCCCATTCCCCTGCCATTCAGAAGTTGTTCCCTGATACTTCCGTTGATCAATGACTCCAGGGATTTCTCATCATGTGTGTCACTAGGTCTAGATATTCATCTGCACTCGAATTTCACATGATATCACAACACAGGGAAATCTCAGTACTTTCAACATTTTTCCATCTACAAAACAGATTTTCAGTCCTTCTCGGTTATCGAATATTAGATCAGCTGTCACGTGGAGTGGAGATCCTGATGAAATTGACAGTTTTCCGTTGATTAAACTTTCACGTGACGTGTCTTGACATCTCCTCGGATTTCTGAATAAATTATAAATAAAGAATACATTTTGGAGCAATTAATTTAGTAATTGTTGTTAATATTTGCTAAATACAAAAGAACTCAACTATTCCGTAAAGTTTATTGTAGACTCACGTTATTATTGCGTTTGCGCTGTTTTTTTTCAGCGATTAACGTTTTGTCCACTCTGTTCTAGTTTTGCCCTCTGAAATTTCCCTTTTTTTATGTCTATGTGGTTTAAATTTGATTTCTTTATTACCTCCTTGAGAATCCCAAGAATTAAAATTATTTTTACACGACAGTCTCTGTAGACAATTAATGTGCTGTAAAACGACAGCTAAAATATGATTATTTTATTTTTTTATTTTTGTTCCATTCTAAAGATTCTTAATTATATTTATTTATCAGGTTATATCCAGAGAATTTTCAACACTTTGTGTTATTATTCCTCGGCAATAAAACGGTCAATCGACTTATTTATTGTTCGCTGGATTTAATTTTTTTTTTTCAACAATTGTTTATTTATTTACATTCATATATACATTCTATTTACAGTAATAAACAATGTTTTAGAAAGAACTGGTACAATATGGTTACTGGGTAAGTTGTACATCATATGGCTTGCGATTAGCTCTCATGATTTTTAAATTTCGCGGGATTTAATCAAGTGACTTCTACCCCCAACAATTTTTATTTAATAAACCATCGAGCCGTTGATTTTTCAAGAATTATAATCCAGTGGAGCCCGTGAGTTACCCAAATTAAAAAAAAAATTACCTGAAATTCAAAAAGAACAATCTCAAATAGAATGTCATCATTTTGCAGGTACTTTTTCCCACTATTCGCCATAAAAATTGAAACAAAAATTGTCGAGTGAAAATTTTACACGACAACCTTAAATTTAGAGTGGTATGGAAATACGACTGTCCTGAAATTCCCTGTCATATCCTACGCCTGAACTTTTCAGCTCCCACCCCAGTCCAGTCTGGGATTTTTTTTTTCAGTTGACATTTCTTATTCGTGTTGAAAATATTCTAGAATTCTACAGTTAAGGGTGTTCTGCCGTTCTGCTTTCGAATAAATTGAAAATTCAGGGAAATTATTGCTTGATTTTTTTATTAACTGATTAACTGATGACATATTAGAAAAATTTAATTTCATTTTGTCGGTGTTAATATTTATTTGACTTGAACTTTCAAGTGTAATTTTCCAACAGTGAACAGAGAAATTTTTTATGAATTGAAATCACATGAAAGGTGCTGTATGTCATTCGGACATGACCGTTTCCAGTATTTTACTCCAGAATTCCTGTTTTACCAAAGTTAGCCTTGGCCGAAAAATTCATGACCTCGTCTCGACTCATTCCCCGTAATTAAACCAGTTTGTCACTCAATTTTCTCAAACTCTCGTTCTCTCACTTGTACTTTCGCATTGGTTCACCCTGAAGACTTAAAAGCCTCAATTGCTACTGGAGGAGTTCTTGCCAATATCTTCAGACTTTTCAAGTTTTTCGTAGATTTCTGGCGAACGATTGATAACATTCACGTAAAAAAGTACACTGTTTTCAAATTTTGTTATTACTCAACATCTTTCGAAGTTTCATCACCAAATTTTTGTAGTTTCTCAGTAAACTTTTACAACAATTTACAAAACTTCACTTTAATAATAATGAAGCTTAAAAACTGTAATTCAGTCCACGTTTCCCCAGAAATTAAAAAATAAACATGATAAATGAGAAAATATCGGAAATAACTCCTTACAATTGTTGTCTTGTAAAATATTTACTGAGCAGATTTTATTAAAATATTTATGGTGAATAGTTTGAAGAAGTAGCAGTCAAATGATCACTTTCAATTTTTTTCCTTCGAATTTTTTTTTAATTTTTTTTTTGAAAAAAAAATTTAAAAAAAATGGTTAAATAAAAAAAATTTATTAAATGAAAGAGAAATATTAAATGAAAAAAAAAATAAATGGATTGACGGTTTCATTTTCGAGGACTAATAACAGAAAGTTGATGATTTCCATAAGGAAGACTAGTTAGGATGGAAAATATACGGTTATATTTTCGCTGTTCATACACAATGCGATGAATTAAGTGAATCTATATATTGTCAAAAAATAGTGATTTAAGGTTGTTGTCGCGCGACAGTCTCTGTAAAAAGTTTATCCGCTGTAAAACGGGCCAGTTTAGAACACAATCTTTTAGCGGTATATAGTCTCACTTGATTGATTGCATTGTGCATGGATAGCTAAAGCATAACTATATATTTTCCATATTAACTATTTTCAATTCTATAAATCTATGAATTTCCGATAATTATATTCCGTAAACCAAACGGTCAATCGATTTGATTTTTTTTTTCTGTATTTCCTCCCATGATGTATATTCCACGTTTTTTTTTATTTCTGAAAATGTCGAGCCGTTGATTTTTAAAAAATTCTAATCGGCAAAACTCCATTTAAACACGTGTTAAATCACTCGAATTTCAAAAATTTATAACAAACGATGAGATTCAATAGATAGTCCACCCGGGCCTTAATCCCGGCCATTTTACAGGGCATAAACTTTTTATCGAGACTATCACGCGTCAACAGCCTTAATATGGCGTCAAATTTCTCATGACGATCACGAAAGGATGTTAATGATTGGTTGGTTTTTCATAATCTCCTCGTTTCATGAACTCGAAGAAATCACGTAAGAAACTCATGTTTATCCAGAAACCTTCACTCATGCGTTAGCAATACAAGGAATTGCACTAGATGCATGAAAATTGCACGGGAAAGCGTTGAGTTTATTCCACAGAGTCTCCAAAGACTAAAAGGCATCCTCAGTGTTTATAAACGTCTCTGGACTTTCACAATCTGCATCCTGGTTCATTAATAACGTCTTGATATTTTTCAACCCAGTTCACCTCCAACTGACGATTTATGACGAAAAATCTTTATTATATGCGCAGATTGTGCTGTACAGTTGCAATTGCACTGTCTGAAGATCCTAAACAGACACCAGAGTATGTGAACATCAGATCTACACCAGGGGCTCTGCGGGCTGCTGATACTTCAGGTAAAGTTCTTGTTAAATGTGAAACATCTGTTTGTTGTGGAATCATGATGGAAAGGAAAAGTTTTGGAGGAAATGCCTAACCTACCTTTATCACAGGCTATTCAATTTTCCCATAAAAATCCAAGAAGCAATTAAAATGTATTTTTTAATTTAACTTCTAATTGATTGCATAATCATCTTAAAAATTAGTGCACGAAATTGATTAATTATTGCTACATTTTTCATTGTTGACTGATTCGAACCCCAAAATTGTCTTGAATGTAGGGTATTGTCCTCTTTTTTCAAAGATGGCGCGGGTATGAAATGATTTCTGTAAGAGTTAGGACTTTGTAATCTCGCGCCACTTTAGGCGGACCAATAAGGAATCGTGAATCATGAATTCGATGAATTCGATTCATGAATTCGAGATTTTCGAGATAATCGATTGTGTCAAGCGTATCCCTTTTAGAATAGGATTTCGAGATTTTCGAAATAATCGATTGTATCAAGAGTGTCCCTTTTAAAATAGGACGAGATCTACTGCGCACTCCGTGCGCCGAATTCGAATTTCGACTTCGGATTTGAGTTGACCAATAAGGAATCAGTCTTACGAGTTTCGACTCAGGCGAACTTCATTTACGTATCTCTGCTTTCATGATAAAGATTACTCTTACTGTTTCTGTTTGTTAATCGATTAGCGAAGATTAATTGTTAATTGTTTTCTATTTTTTATTCAATCAGACGAACAGTTTGATCATTTTTTCAAGTGAGCATTTATTTCATTTAATGTTTGTCAATATCATTTTTGGTTTAATTGTTTGTTTAAATAAATCTTAGTATTCGAGACTGTCGGGAAATTACGCTTGAAATTGTAAATAACAAAAGTTTAAATCTTTAACGACGACAAAGTCCCATGAAATTTCTGTGGAATTCTTCATTGGCAAATGATTTTTTTACGTCGAAAATTCAAACCGTCATTTCCCTGAATTTTCTTTCTATGAAAAATTCAAACTTTCATTGAAAAATCATTTGTCACTTAACAGAAAAAAACCAATTTCCTTCAATTTTAAAAATAAATGAGTCATTTAGTGACCGTTTTTAATTGGAATTGAATTCAGACTCATATAATCGAAAATTCAGATAATTTGCGGGAAAATTCAAGATATTTTGAACACCATAAAAAAAATTTTTACCTTGTTCCAACAAGAGTGACGAACGCAATTTACCAGAAAAATCTAGAAATTACGATGAACTAGAATAAAAAATTCCATAGACTTTCCATCGAATTAGAATTCCTTAGATTTTCTATTGAATTTTGTTTGGAAAAATTCACAATAATCGACAAGAGTTCCACTTCCTAGTGAACGAATTACCTTCACTCTCTCAGAAGTCTCGAATTAATTTTGCAGACTTCGCAACCTCCCACAAGCTCCCAGAAGGCATTCCCTACCCAGCGGACGACCCCGAGGACCCCCTGGACAGCCCAACCCGAGCCCAACAAAAACAAGAAGTGATTCAACGCATCCAAAAACTCAACTCCAAACTCGATCTCCTGCAACCAGTCTCGCAGAGTCTGGACCCCCTGAATTCCCCCAATGACTCCATTAACACGAATTCAAAACGTCAAGCACGAGTCCAGCTGGAGACCTTCAGTTCCACTGGCTTCATCCCCGAAGAGGGGCACAAACTGAGTTCTGGCTTCAGAAGACACGACGACGACATCGATGAAGACGAAGAAGAGTTCCCAAAAGTCCAAAAATACCGACCAAATACTCCAGACGATGATCTCCTCCCAGGAGTTCAAATAAGCGCTGAATACCCGACGACAATGCATCCAGTATTAACTACAGAGCGTCAGCAGTACTCAAGGGCGTCCTTCGACTTTGTCCCAGTCAACATAATCAGGGAAGACAGCAAGGACAACTGGACACCATTCGCCAACCGCAACTTCGATGACCTCGGTGATGTGAGTCTAGTTCCGGCTGGATCAAACTCCCGGATACAAATAAAGAAAGGACCGAATGGAAAAGATTACGAGTACGAATACGTTTATTATTATTACGACGAGGAAGAAGAAGGCAAGGCAGGAGCTGCTAGCAGCAATCAGGAGGGAATCCGTACGACTCCATCATCATCATCATCTCCATCATCGAGAAGGAGTGGATCATCCGGCAGGAGTAAATACAGTTCTGTCGATCGATCGACAACCGTTGAACCCGTTAGCAATGAAGTTCTGCCTAATAGAGTGGGAAACAGGGGCAGGAACTTGGAGAACGAGGAGGTAAACGAGGAGAGACTACCCACGAATACGAGGTTTCCACCAAGATCAAGATCCAATCACAATACTGGAACCACTGAGCCCAGCAGAAACAGGGGCAACAGGCCTAGGCCGAATTTGGATCTTGTGGATTCTAGCAGTTTCAGGACTCATCAGGAGGGACCTGAGTTCCCTCAGACCTTGCCCAAGGGACCTGTTAGGTTTCTAGGTGTCACTCCTAATGAGAGTGGAGAAGGTGGAAAAGTTAGGGGAAGGCCACACAGAGTACAGGAACCTGCACCGGTTCTTGAGAGAGAGGATGAAGGAAGGCGACGACCCGATCCTGAACCTGCGGTGAGTCCATTTTTTTTTTTGACGTATTCAAGAAGAAATTCATTAATTAAATCGGCATTTGTGATTCACGGATTTTTATAAAACAGAATGTTTTATGTTTTGGGAGAGACATTTTCAGCGGAAGCGTTCGTTTTTCTTTCTTGCATTGCGTCGAAACTATCGGTATTTCAATTTAGTTCACGTTTTTGGGGACTTTTTGGTGGCGTTTGTGACCACCGGCATTGAGAAATATATAATCCAGAAATTATCACTGAAATATAGCTTTTTGCGGGAATTATATATTAAGTATATCCGACTTTTGAGAATCCCGGAAAAAATCCCAGGGAAAAAATATCCCACACATTCAAAACGTGTTAAAACTCCCTCAATTTAATTATTTTTTAATTTAATTATTTTTTTCGTTGTCTATTTTTTCAGGGGCTCTAATTTTCCTATGGTCCATCAAATTGGGTGGGTTTTAACACGTTTTGGGTGTGTGGGCTATTTTTTCCGGGGATATTTTTTCCGCCTACCGACTTTTGAATATACTTATATTTTATACTTTGAATAAACTTTTGAGTATATCTTCAATGAGCCCGTGAGAAGCGTTCCGTGGATATATCTACATTATATCTCGGATAATGCATTTTTGCCGGAGTATATGCAATATATATTTGGATATAATTAACATATATTTCCGGAAAAATTAGAAGAGAGGAGGGTAAAATGGACTCCCTTAACAGAAACTCATTCCTCAACAATTTTTACTGCTCAAGTGCTTAGCCCTTACTCTCAAAAGCCTCCACCTAAATTTGTGCAACACGTCGACAAAATGAAAATTTTAAGCTAAAGGTAGATAAAATGGACACCCATCCCCCTCATGTTTTTTTTTCAATTGTCCCGAAGTGACAATTCGTTGTCGAGAATACAAAATAAAATTAATTTGTGCTCCGTCCAAATCAGTTCTTTATTGTTGATTATAATTGTTCATCAATTTACTTTCGTATACAGAATAAAAATTCTATCGTAATTACTTGAATAGGCAAATTAAGGAGCATCAACGTATCCAGAAAAAAAAATGGGAAAATATAAAAAAGGAGAGGGGGGAGTTGATTTTACCCACACAATCGATTTTCATCTTATTTTCAGAAGAAAAAAATGGAGAGACCAGTAGAAATATATAATGTAATTGATTGTAGGTCGAAGTAGAATTAAATCGTGGCCAGCCATCCCGAGCTCCGGTAGAAGAGGAGGAAACCTCCACCTCTGCAGTCCTCAGGGAAGAGAAACTAGGTGAAGAGAAAATGCTGGAGAGCACGACACTAGATACCCCAACTACTGAATATCCATCACCAATGGACAAAGTTGCTCTCGACCTTTATGCCTTCCTCCAGCAGGGCCAGAATAACCTAGTGGACAGTGTGACCGATGCTGATGATTCCAATGAAAATACCACTCTAGTTGACGAAGATTCGACCACTATCCTTCCTACAACAACCGATGGTAATCCAACTACTATCGATGCTATAACAACTACTGAGGCTACTATCACCTCCACAACAACTACAACAACAACCACCACCACAACGACTACAGAAGCTCCAACAACCCCGGCATTACCTGGAAGAGGGAAATTCAGGAGACCTGCAGCACCTGGTGGTGTTGGAAATCGAAATAGGTGAGCGATTGAATCTTATTGGATTCCAACTTGTAGGATCATAGCGATCGTCAATAAATAAATGCAAAAGTAACTACTCAAGACTTTGATAATAAAAAATAACAAGTTGGTACATTCCCTTTTAAAAAAAGGCATAGCGCGCCATATACGCTAGTTAGTATTAAATTAAAGGAAATATTGATCTATGATGAAAATATGTCTCTTCTCTCTGAACACTCAGAATGAACTCACTCCTCAGCTCTTCCAAATCTTTCTTATTTTCCTCACTACTTTCCCCCTCTTCACTGTACTCGAGCAAACCATCTATTGTCCATCTGTCTGCCCACTCTGTCTCCACTGGACCTCACGCAAAAGTCCCAAAAAGGCACGTATGCCATTAAACCATCCCTCTAAACACTACACGCTAAATTATTAACACTAGGAAAAACTATAAAAGAATAGTATATTACGCACGCGTTTCATACACAAAATAAACATATAGCCTAAACTTTACGTTCCACAATGGACTTATTCAACTGACGGAAAATCTTTGTTCTAAATTCTAAGAGTCTTTTGTTAAAACTAAAAGTTTTTTTCCTATTCATCTTAATAATCTTAAAACCCACAAATTTATCTCTTTATCTTATGACTGTAGGCGAAAGTCAAAATGGAAACGATTTTTTAGAATTTAAATTCATTGCTCGCTCGTTGATTTTATTGGGTGGCAACGCGAAGCGGAATAATATCGATATATCAATTTTTGAAATCAAAATTCAAATGAGAGATATTTACGAACAAGAAGTTTATACTGTAATCATTATTACATTGTATTTGTTGTATTTGTTGTCTCATATATAGGAGAAGAGGTAAAATGGACCGTGCGAATAAAATGGTTCCCCTTCATTTTTACATTTTTATATTTTTTTGAAGAAATAAGAATTTTTTATATGAACGTAGGAGCGGGGAGAGCGCATCGTGTGCGAAAAATGGAATGCTCATTTTTCACTAATTGTTTTTTTTGCTTATAAATGGGTACACAATAAATACAATAAATAATGAGGAATGAATTTAGCAGTCACCGGTGAGTCTTGAAATGATGATCGAAATCAAAAGAATTGTATTCGTTTAATGACACGTTTTGAGAAAAATTCAACATTTTTGATCAGTTAAGTGTAGTAAAATTCTGGAAAAACTGAATGTTGAATAATGAATTCTTACGATCGTTTTTTTCCTCTCACCCATTAAACCTCCTGATTCATCCCATTTTGCCCCCGCGTTTTACCCGAGTCTCCCCTAGACACGGATGTCTATGAAAAATGTAAAATCTTAGAGCATCATGGAATTAAAAATCACTGCAGTGAAATTTTGTTCTTTTCCATTTAAAAATAAATACAGATATGATGAATCATAATTTTTCCTTGCTCTACGTCCATTTTCATTATAGCCGTCGAATTAACAAACTAAAAATTAATCCGAAAAAAAAACGATGCGAATTGAAGAGAATAATGAACTGATCATTTATGTGGTTTTTTTTTTTCAGATTCAAATCTGGCGGTTCTTCGACAACAACAACAGAAAATCCCTCCCCAGCTGAGCCAACTCAGAGGAGAAATCGATTTGGGGCTAGCTCAGGAGGATTCAAGCGCCCCAGACCCGGATCAAAGGCTCCTGCACAAGAGGAAGAAATCCAAAAGGACTCAGCAAGCTCAACAAATTCAGAGAAACCTGGAAATGGAAGGAACAGGTACAGAGGAAATGCCGCGAAGCCCGCAGTGTCCACGACATCAGCCCCAGCATCTCCATCATCATCACCGTCTTCAGGGGTTCCTCGGCCTACTTTCAACAAGATCAATCTGAATCGTCGGAGAGGCAGACCCACAGCTGCACCTCCAGCTGTCAATGAAGAGAACCAGGAAGCTGGTGAGACTGCAGGCCCTGAAGGCCCCGAGTCATCAACCACAGCGAAATCACCGCTGAGACCTAGATTACCTGGTGCTGGACCGAGACCTGTCAGGCCTGGAGCTAAAATTAATCTCAGAAGACCTGGACAACCTACGACAACTGCTCCACCTCCTGAGGTACAGGAGGGAACTCTTGAGGAACCTGCTGGAGAAGGAACCGAAGAAGAAACTCATGAGGTAACACAACGTCTAATTTTACAAACGCATGCAAAATAGGTTTTATAGATAATCTTAATCAATATGCACTCTAATAACTCTAATTAATCAATTAATCAATTAATTGACTTCTAATTACTCTAATCTTTTCACTCTATTGCATCAATTCTCTATCAATTTTTCGACCGATTCTATTGGAATTGTTGATGGAAAGCATTAAGGGTGTTGTCGCGAGACAGTCTCTGTAAAAAGTTTATGCGGTGTAAAACGGGCAAGTTTAAAGCGCGATTTTTTGACAGTATATAGTCTCACTTGATTGATTGCAGTGGGTCTATATTTTCCATTTTAACTGTTCTTAATTACGGTAATTGATCATTGATCGGTAATTTTCTGTTATGATTCCTCGAAAACAAAACTGTCAATCCATTTAATTTTTTTGACCGTATTCAATGGTGGGCTTCTACTCCAAACAATTTTTATTGAAAAACTATCGAGATGTTGATTTAAAAAAAAATTTATTCCGCGACGCTCCATTAGAACACGTGGATAGCTACTCAAATTAAAAAAAATTCTATCTCCAGTTCAAAACCGACGATTTAAAACAGAAAGTCATCATTTTGCAGCAACTTTTTTTAACTATTTACCATTAAAATTTAAACAAAAACTGTGGAGTAGGCATTTTATACTTTATTTATTTATTTATATATATTTATTTATTTTTATTTTATACGACACAACCTTAAGTAGAAAAACTAAATAAAATTCAATTTTTCTATATAATAATTTTCTGCAGATATTTTGTAGTGAATTTTCTTGGCTGATTTTCATTTTTCTTTTCTTCACGCCGTGGAATCTCGACAGAAAATATTTAAAATAGCATTTATTGTAAAAATTAAATTTTATTCACTTCCTGTATTGAATATTTTCTACTGAATATCTATTAATATTCAAACTTGGATAAAAATCGATTAAACTAATGGAAAATTCAATAGAAATTCAACAGAACGTTGTGAAGAATTCTCTAGGTGTTTTTATGAAATTTTTTCGTACAGTCTTTGCAATTTTTAAAATCATTCTTTAAAGGGAACGTTCACTGGAGTAATGGGCGGGATTAATCATAAATGTTGCGAAAAAGAAATTAATTAAATATTCTCTAATGAGAAAACACTATTTCACTGGCAGATCGAAACACATAATTCAAAGGAACCGTTACTAAATATTGTTCGATGTTAATCAATTTAATCGGCAATAAATTAGCGTTGCAATAAATTACGAATAGGATTCACGTGGAAAACTCCGCGGCTCTAAAGTCGTCGACATTAATGATAGGAAAAATATTAAGTGCAGCATAAATATCACGAGACAAGAGATTAAATGAAGGAGAAATTTTTTAATTGCGATTTTTCCGTTTGTTGATTTCGATTTTCATTTTACTCTTGACATTCAGTTTGAAAATTCCAAAACGAGCCCAACTATAGGGGTGTCTCACACACAGAATTAATTCAGTATTTTTTTTTTAAATCGTAATATTCAATCAGAGCTTTTTAAATTGTAATGACAAATTGAGGATTTTCAAAAAAAATTTCAGAGTTCTGTGTTTTCGACGAATGAGAATTAATGCGGATTGCCATTGAATTTATTGAATTATTTTTATAACAAAAAATTGACAGAACTTGTTTATCGATTATAAATTCTTATTATGAAGTTAGAAACACAAAAATGAAGTTGGCCCGAGTCGAAATATCTCGAAACGCGTGGGACTAATTCCTCATTGGTCAACTCCAACCGCCAAATTCGAATTCGGCGCACGGAGTGCGCAGTAGATCTCGTCCTTATTATGAAAGTAGAAACACAAAAATGAAGTTCGCCCGAGTCGAAATCTCTCGAAACGCGTGGGACTAATTCCTCATTGGTCAACGCCACCGGCCAAATTCAAATTCGGCGCACGAAGTGTGCAGTAGGTTTCGTATTCTTTATTCGATAACTATGGAACAGAGGAAAAATAGAAATAACTAAAAATCTTAAGATTCTAGTCGCCCTACAGTCTCTGTAAAAAGTTGATGCATTGTAAAATGGCCGAAATTAAATCACAATCTTTTCATCATAAAAATTTACACAAAAAACTTGTTCTCCATGACAACAACCTTAATTAGTAATGATAAACTATTGTCCAGCTGAGGAACCCATTGTTACCCAGAATTAAAATAATAATAAAAACTTCAAATTTCCTGTTAATTACAAATTCAACTAATCATAAAAATCGCGGAAAGGTGACAAATCATTAAAATAACTCCCACCATTTGCAGTTTTCAAAATTCAAATAACGAACGGTTCAATAAATTCCTGCAATAATTTCCTGCAATAATACATTCTCTCGAAATGTTCTCCTTCGTAGATTTCGAAAACACAATGTGGAAATTTAATTCCATCGCTTCTGTTAGCACTTCATTGCTGAATGGGAAAATAATTTTTATGGATCTTGATGGCTGGAATTACTAATTTATACGAAAGACGTCTTTTCTGAACTTCGTGTAGATGCGTGTACTTTCACTTGGTATTTTTAAATGTCAGTGACCACGAGTTTTCATCACGAGTCGTAATGTGACAAATGTTGGTAACGGGACACTGAGTAATGGATTATTAACTAGTAATTTCAACATACAATTACAGAGAATCATTGGAGGCAGTTGATATTCACGTCAGCTAGGAAAACCGGAAATGTAGAAATACTAAAATATCACATAGACGATCATTCTACCGATTTTATAAACAGCGAAATGAAAATTTTCGGTAAATGTCTAGTTCAGGTCCGACTTTGTAATCTCGCACCACTTTAGGCGGATCAATAAGAATCGCGACTTCCTGATTTCGAGATTTTCGAGATAATCGATTGTGTAAAGCGTGTCCCTCTTAGAATAGAATATTTGAAGGTCTCACCCAAAGAAGATTCACTAAAGTAGAGGCTCAGTTCTGGGGGTTTGAGTGATCCCCGCGACATCGTAGTACTGCACCCCAAGAGAGGGAGGGCGCCACACGCAATGGGGGTGTCTGCCCGTCTGCCGACTAGTCGACGGGGTGAATGTTATTTTCTGCTTCACGAAATTGAAAAATTCGAAATTTACAAAAAAGTATCAGGGGAACATGAAAATGGAGGAGGTATTCACTGAAATTTGAAAATTCGAAATTTTCGGAAAAGCATCAGGGGAGCATGAAAATCGAGGAGGTATTCAGTTCAATTTGAAAATTCGAAATTTTTGAAAAAGTATCAGGAGAGCATGACAA
The DNA here is from genome assembly GCF_000806365.1 of Fopius arisanus. Lineage (NCBI taxonomy): Eukaryota > Metazoa > Arthropoda > Insecta > Hymenoptera > Braconidae > Fopius > Fopius arisanus. Next base: position 124,051 of record NW_011887868.1, read on the forward strand.
TTGAGGAGGTATTCACTGAAATTGAAAAATTCAAAATTTTCAAAAATGTATCGGGGGAGCATGAAAATCGAGGAGGTATTCACTAAAATTTGAAAATTCAAAATTTTTGAAAAAGTATCAGAGGAGCATCAAAATCAAGGGGGTATTCACTGAAATTGAGAAATTCGAAATTTTTTAAAAAGTATTAGGGGAGCATCAACATGAAGGAGGTATTCACCGAAATATGAAAATTCGAAATTTTTGAAAAAGTATCAGGGGAACATGAAAGTCGAGGAGGTATTCACTGAAATTTGAAAATTCAAAATTTTTGAAAAAGTATCAACTCCTCCATTTTCATGCTACCCTGATACTTTTTCAAAAATTTTGAATTTTCAAATTTCCGTGAATACCTTCTCAATTTTCATGCTCTCCTGATACTTTTTTGAAAATTTCGAATTTTTCAATTTCAGTGAATACTAATTTCGTAACGCAGAAAATATCATCCACCCCGTCAACTGGTCTCTCTGACAGCGGGACTGCTACTGAGACCAGTGATGGCAGACGAGAGTCCCTCACGTCCCCACTCCTCGGTTGCGTTCTAGTGCGCAGCCTTTAGCGCGTTCCTTGCCTGGCCCTATGGCCTTTGCGCTAGCACAGTAGTGGGGACCTAGAGGGTGCGCGAGAAAGATGCGCACGAAAATCCCACGCGTGGGATTTTTGCCCTCGTCTGGCATTACTGACTGAGGCAGTTACCGAGTCGGCTGACGGGCAGACACCCCCATTGGGTGTGGCGTCCTCCCTCTCTTAGGGTGCAGTCCTACGATGTCGCTGGGGTCACTCAAACCCCCAGAACTGAGCCTCTACTTTAGTCAATCCTCTTTGGTCTCACCCACCTTATTATAAAACCATTCAAATTTTCCGATTTCATCAATATGACCACGAGTTATCGATGATAATGTGTCGAATTTCACCCATCACGGTTTGAAAAATTATAATTCCATTCGAATAAAATTCTAAATGACGTTGATTATTCTCGTAAATTCTCATTACTCATGCATTCCATTTTCATGTACAATCTCTCGGGATATGTAATCCAAAATAGCAAAGAGGAACTAAGAATTGTCAAAAAAAGAGTCTAATATTGAATTTTTAAATCGACATTCTGATTAGATTCGATTCCGACTAGGTAGACTAGTTATCGAAGTAAAACTAAACCTGAAATATATCTCGATGATTTCAGACACCAGCAGAAACGATTCCTCCCACGAAACACACGACCCAGAATCCGTTGAACAAACTTCGCAACAGAAATCGTCTACAAGTCCACCCGAAAACAACAACCCGATCACCATTGCCAACGGCCCCAAGGAAATCACCACTTCTTCCACGTCGGAGAACTACAGAAGCACCAGTGGTGGAGTCTACCCTGGAGGATGGAGGAACAGAGGGTAACGAAACACCACAGGAAACCGAAATCACTGAAGCTGCATTACCAGAAACTAGCACAGCTGCCAGTAGCAAACACGAGGAAATCCGAGCTCGCACAGGATTACTAGCTCCAAGACGCAGGATAGCACCCCGACGTCCTGGACAAATCATCGGTCGCGAATAATTACAACATGTAGAGAATACCCGAGCAAAATGAGACATCCCGGCAAAACGGGCTGCGAGGACAAAATGAGAGTCGTGGGGAAATATTCGATCGTAAGAATCCATTATTCAACATTTCAATTTTTCCACAATTTTATCACATTTAACTCATAAAAAATGGAAAATTCTCAGTAGTAATATCCCAAGACCTTCAAAATTATCGGATATTTCCCGAGAGTTTCCATGCGTAGCAACGAGAGAGATGAGTTTTGCGGGCTAAAAATCTTTTTCTGCTAAACTTATCCCGATCGGTGATACGCAGGGGGAGGGAAATATCCGATTAATTTTGAAGGTCGAGGTGTATTCGGGTGGATTATTTTTTTCATTCCAATTTCAAGCAATTAAATTATAAGTAAAACGGTTTTATTAGGATATCTCAATTTTCAATTTTTTCAACCGGACAGTTTTGGGGCTCGAAACGCGTAAAAATTGTTTATCGGATATTTTCATTGCTTAGCAACAAACGGGGAACTTTTCGAAAAATATCCGAAGTAAAACCGTTTTACTTATACCAAATTAAAATTGAAATTTTACGATCAGAAGCAAAAAATGAGCGATTCAAATTAGATGGCGCATTTTTTTTAAATTTTGAAAAATAAAAAAGTAAGAAAACAATAGGATAATTAAAAGAAAAACTTAAATCCGCAGAAAACACTCGAACACTTTTAAAATGTTTCTCAAAATTTTTTGGCGAAAATGAAAATGACTGGGAATGAGGTAAACGCTTTTTCATGAGTGTCCCATTTTGCCCCGTATCCTATAACAGAAGATCAAGTGGTAATGACAGAAATCAAATGCAAAAATCATCTTGATGCGATTATCCAGAGGATGACTGAATTCGAAATAAAATGTCAAGGCATTTTTTGAAGATATTGAATCTTTAAAAATAATATACTTTGTTGATTCCTCATACACTCTCGATGGAATACGAGAAAAGACATGCCTTGTAAGATTTTTCTGCTAGAATGGATCATTATGCTGGGATGATTCAGCAATTGAAACGCAAAATCAATTACATTGACTGTAATTATTTCACTAATTTTCTAACGACTTCGTTACATAATTGAAAAGAACCGTGGGAGTCGGATGGAGAACTGGTGATTGAAGGAAATAATTCTTCTTAAAGAATCTCAGGACGGAGAATGAATGAGGAGATGAAGGGAAATTAATGCTTGAAGATATGGGAAATTAATCTTCTTACACTTATTGACAATTTTTCACGATCAATTCCTTTCAATAATAGAATTCTCGAATTTATGAATTTAACAGCGAAGCGGTAAACTCGGATAACTGGATTTTGTTCGGCAATATCTCGGGATTGAAGCAACACAGCGAAATTTTTGAATAAACATTTTTTATAGAAAAAAATGAGAGCTGAAAAAATGGTATTTATGAAAATATTGTTATCTTCCTTGGATCTCGAGATATTAACTGAAAACTCGCCTCGAAAAGATTGCACTTATTCTAGGGTTCTACTTCGCGCCACCAATCGGGAATATGAATTTAAAATCGCTTGGTCATTAATTTTTGACGGATTAGTATTGAGGACAACATTATGTAAACACTAGTCTCATAATTGCACTTGAAAATTTAAAATAAGTGCCATTTTTATCATCGACAGTGACCAGTGAATAAGAAGTGATGGAAAACTCTTTCAATCAGATTCAAAAAAAATGTAGCGAAAAATTTGAAGAGGAAATTCAGTGGCAATTGTTCCTCTGATAATTCACTAATATTCCACTAATGAGGGAAACTATTGAGATTCAACGACTGCATTCCCTCAAGTTTTTGTTTCTCTCTATAAATAAAAAATTGATCGATTGATTTGAAAAAATAACTTGCACGTTTCAATTGGAGTAAAATGCATTTTCATATTGTCTCAAATTTTATGTGATGATGAATTATGATAAACGGTGATGACTCCTAGACTAAACTTAGAACTCTAATTACGTTTATTTTATTTAATGAAGCAATGTTTACTGTAATTTTCTCCGAGTTGTAATTGCATTGAAATTGTACGTCTCAAGTGTGTCCTCCAGTGGTATACAATGATTTTGATTTTTAAGATAAGTTTATAAAAAAAATATGTAAATATGCTTAATAAATATCTGCCTAAGGAATAATTATGCGAATTTTCCTTTTTACAGCACAAACTGAATATGAATGGAAGACTTGCTCCCCTGATAATTTTTTGAAAATTTCGAATTTTTCAGTTTCAGTAAATACCAATTTCGTAAAGCAGAAAATAACATTCACCACAGAGGCAGTCAAAGAGGATTGACCAAAGTAGAGGCTCAGTTCTGGGGGTTGAGTGACCCCTGCGGCATCGTAGTAGCCGACCCCATAAGAGGGAGGGCGCCACACGCAACGCTGGGGTATCTGCTCGTTAGCCGACTCAGCGACTCTTCAGTATACTGAAGTCAGCATAAGTTTTAACATTGATTTTAGGAGTGGGGGACATGGTTACAAGTGGTAACTACGTGGAGTGGGGGTACCCAGAGAAGTAAAAACGTATGGTGACTTTAGTATAGCAGTCCCGCTGCCACAGGGACCAGTCGAAAGGGAACTTCCACAGAACATCAGAGATCCTGACA
>NW_011887868.1:130783-136047 GCF_000806365.1 Fopius arisanus
TTAATAACTGTTAATTCGTTGAAACACAAATAATCAGCAGTCGGAGGCTTTGAAATCAGCTCGTCAAAAATTCCAGTCAGTGGAATCTGAGGCATCGAAGAGCTCAGAGTTATTAAAAGGGAAGCTGGAGGGATATTACTGAAAAGTCGCTGAGTCGGCTAACGAGCAGATACTCCAGCGTTACGTGTGGCGCCCTCCCTCTTATGGGGTCGGCTACTACGATGCCGCTGGGGTCACTCAAACCCCCAGAACGGAGCCTCTACTTTAGTCAATCCTCTTTGGGCACGGCCGAGTGATTCAACCCGGAGTTGCGGTTTTGTCTCGTTTCTGATATTGAATTAAAAAAATGGTAGGCCATTTAAAATCCAAAAAGTTTTACGGCATCCTCCAGTGATTGTGATTAACGATGGTCATTACTGAAAGATTGAGATCCGATGATTATTGTTCAATGTGTATGATCGAAAACCGGGTGGAAGAGACCTTCAATGAAAAGCAAATAGTGACAGACCGATACTAGACTTTTTCCATTAAAAGATGACCTGCACAAAGGATAATTATTTAGTCTAATAAATAATCAACACCTCATTAATTCTACTTTCGATACTCCGGAATGGTGTCCGAGTAATTTATGGCTGTCATTATTCTGTTTCGGAAGAAACTTCGAGATTGTTCAGGCATAACCTTATAAGGAGACGAAATATGCTCCTTGTTTCCTCCATCATAGAAATATCTTACATTGCATTGCAATATTTGTACCGACATTTCCTCCAAAACTACAGATTCATCTTATCGTACCTCAATCGAACCGCAATGCTATCTATTCTCCCAAATGATCCCGATAAATTAATCTATCTGTCATCTGTAAACAAATTAAGTTCTGCACTGTTGATCCTCCTGATAATATTTTGTTCTAATTTATTGGAAAATTAATAAGGTCTTACTTCTAGTGGTGGACTGAATTAGAAGAGAAACAAATTGATGATTTAGAAATTAAGAACATCTAGAATTGATTAATTGAAATTAATTCAGAATTACGACATTTCGAATTTGGATATTTTGAAATTAAGTATTTTAGCAATTAGTGGATTGATAGACTGTCAAGTGGACTTCTTGAAAAATCCAGAAAAACATTAATAATGCAACAAAAATTAATAATAATTAGGTACCACATCGAGTGGACTTAAAATTCTAATTGATTGGACTTTAACCATGTTTTTTATACAAAATTTAGTGAGTAGTTAAACAATTAAAAGATGATGTTGTTCCAAAGCATCAATTTGATTTTGAATCGTATAATAATGGAAGAATTATCATTTTAGATAGTCATCCTGTTATCCGAGAAAGATATTCAGTTTTAAGAAGTTATTACCGACATTTTCTCATTTTTGTTTTTTTTTCGTATATTTTTTGGAAGCCGCCGATCGGATTGACGTGAAAAAATTTCCCGTTTTTGGGTTTTATCATTATTTAATGACGTGCGTCTATTTTTCTCATTTTTTAGTAGTTTTGGAAATTTACACAAAAGTTTATTGAGAACGTAGGAATAATAATATATATAATAATAATAAAAATTCGAAACAAGTTATATTTTTACATCATCAATTACATTGATCAAGTTATATCAATATATTTTATATATTAATATAAAATAATAATTTTAGCCTATATTATTATTATTCTATTTTATATATTGATATCGACAATAACTTCTCAATTCCTACTGCATCAATTAAAATAAATAAATCTCCATATTACCCCACACTCTCCAAAATCAAGACAAAATTTATCATGAGATGTTAATGAGTTTGGATTCATTAATAAACGAAAAAGCCTATTCAATGTAGCAAGAGAAATATTCTTTTTCATCTGCAAATGAATGAAACTTTAATAGTTATAACAAAGTGTAAAATGTTAATTGATGCTTCATCCCTTCTATTGAAATATTTCTTATCAATTTTTTACAGCAACCACAAATAATTTTGCTGAAAGAGGGGACTGACTCAAGTCAGGGAAAGCCCCAGCTGATATCAAATATCACGGCCTGTCAAATGGTGGGTGAATCTGTGAAGACTACTTTAGGTCCTCGTGGTATGGATAAACTAATTGTCGATCAAAATGGGAAGAGTACGATTTCCAACGATGGAGCAACTATTCTCAAACTCCTAGATATCATTCATCCAGCTGCCAAGACTCTTGTGGACATCGCCAAGTCTCAGGATGCAGAGGTAAAGAGAAAAATTTTTTTATTCTCAATTAAAGAAAAAAAAACTGACAGGTTTTGGGTCTTTTTTACTCAGAAATAATTATTACAAAAGTATTTGTCACTAAAAAATGATGATTCACTGGGGAATTAATTTTTCAAATTCAGATGTTCATTTTGCATTAACAATTTGTCTCATTATTTTTCCGGGACATCCTAATGTTATTGTGAAGCAACAATTAGCATTCTCTAATCGGAAAAGAATAAATAATGAACAGATATATAGACTGGCAATTTTATTCAGCTACAAAATTGTCTCATTAATGTTCACACAGTTTCAACAATAGAAAATAATTTCTCTTGTTATTCCTATAAATCTATGACTTCGATAACTCAATTAATGAAATAATAGAAAATATGATGCACATTTTTGAGATTTTGAAAATAGTTTGGAAAATTGATAATTGTAAAAATTAGAGTTTATAAAAATTCATAATTTACTCTTACCATGATTTTGATAAGCGATCATTCTACTTCTCTCCATTGAATTCATAGCAATTGCCGTATTATAAGTAATTATAAATCTTACAATCAATCTCTTCAACTTAGATATTATGATAATCTTAATATTCAAGACGTTTTTCGTATTTGTAAATACAATTCTGCGGGCCAGAGGCATGAAGAAATGGACGGAAAATTCCAGTGTTATTACCAAAAATTTTATTGGAAAAAAAAGTAATATTTCCGGTATTTTCATGAAAATTCCGCAGAAATCTCCGGAAATTTTACCAAAAACCGCTGTTCAATTCTTTTAGCGAATGGATTACCAATTTTTTCAGTACTTTCTCTAGAATTTTCCGCACAAAATGTCTCCCAACGGTATTGTCATTGATTATAATGTATTTTTAATTTCTTACCAAAATATTTAAATGATAATACTGCAAGAAAATTAAATTTAGTGTTCAATTTAATTATACGCACAAATTTTCTCAACAGTATAAAAGTTTGAATACTACTTGAAAATATTAGCATCTGTACATTTAACTGAAATAATTCACGTGCTCGATTCCTTTTTTTAAAATCCAAATAATTATTTAAAGACTTTTTATCGAATTGTATTCGTTCAAATTGAAAGGTCGGTGATGGAACAACGAGTGTCGTCCTCATCGCCACGGAGTTCCTGAAGCAAATGAAACCATTCGTAGCAGAAGGAGTCCACCCCCGTATAATCATCAAAGCCTTCCGTCAAGCAATGAAAATAGCTCACGAAAAAATTCAGCAATTGAGCGTAAAAATCGGTGACACTACATTAGAAGAGAAACGAAGTCTCCTGGAAAAGTGTGCAGCAACAGCGATGAACTCTAAACTGATCCACCAACAGAAGGATTTCTTCGGCAAAATGGTGGTTGACGCTGTTCTTCAACTGGACGAGCTCCTCCCCTTGAACATGATTGGTATCAAAAAGGTATCTGGTGGAGCACTTGAGGACTCCCTTCTAGTTGCTGGTGTTGCATTCAAGAAGACCTTCTCATACGCTGGCTTCGAGATGCAACCGAAGAAGTACTCCCCCTGCAAAATTGCCCTGCTGAATATTGAATTGGAGCTGAAAGCCGAACGAGATAACGCAGAAGTCAGAGTTGATAATGTTGCTGAGTACCAAAAGGTCGTGGATGCGGAGTGGCAGATTCTCTATCAAAAGCTAGAGAAGATTCACAAGATTGGAGCCAATGTTGTTCTATCAAAACTGCCTATTGGAGACGTTGCAACACAGTACTTTGCTGACAGAGACATGTTCTGTGCTGGTAGAGTACCTGAAGAAGATTTGAAGAGAACCATGAAAGCTTGTGGAGGAGCTGTAATCACTACAGTCAATGACATCACCGACTCGGTCTTGGGAAAGTGTGAGTCCTTCGAGGAGAAACAAATTGGAGGGGAAAGGTTCAATTTCTTCGCTGGATGTCCCAATGCCAAGACCTGCACTTTCGTACTTCGTGGAGGTGCTGAACAATTTTTGGAGGAAACTGAAAGGTCTCTGCATGACGCCATCATGATCGTCAGAAGGATGATTAAAAATGACGCGGTTGTTGCTGGTGGTGGAGCTATTGAAATGGAACTCTCGAAAACTCTCAGAGATCATTCTAGAACAATTGCTGGAAAGGAGCAGTTGATCATTGGAGCTATCGCGAGGGCTCTTGAGATTATTCCAAGACAACTTTGCGATAACGCTGGCTTCGATGCTACCAACATCCTGAATAAACTGAGACAGAAACATCACCAGGGAAAATGCTGGTATGGAGTCGACATCAATGCAGAGGACATTGCTGATAACATGGACGCCTGTGTCTGGGAGCCAGCCATTATTAAAATCAACGCATTAACAGCTGCTGGTGAAGCTGCCTGCCTGATTCTCTCCGTTGATGAGACAATCAAGAACCCACGAAGTGGAGCTGGTGGAGCTCCACAAATGCCAGTCGGTCGTGGCATTGGAAGACCCATGTAAACCCCATGTCATTCATTTTATTCATCAATTAGTATTGCTGGCTTGATTTAATCAATATTGCATTTGCCGAATTCCATTCACACTTCACAGAGGTATGAATCAGAAATTTTCTGTATTTTCACCGAGTTAGGGAAATAAAACATTTTATAATTATATTTCTATATTTATTTCATCAACGAAATCCTTAAAGGTTTCATAAAATAATGCTCACTTTTCAATATTTAAACAAATATAAATAGATGAAAAAATATTTAATAATTAGTCCATTGGACAAGCAAATTGATAATTCCTTATCAAATTACCTTCCATGACTAGTAGAGTTATTTCTGATATCGGTTTTTTAAATAGTGTCAGATTTTTTTCGTCGCCATCGGAATGGGCTAGTCATTGAAAATAATTCAATGATATCAATTAGCATATACCATTGTTATATCGACTCAATAACTAATTATTATTGTCATTATTATTTTATTCATACAAATAACAGGTTAGGGACGTTGGAAATTGAGAGAAAATATTCCTGTCAAAAAATCCACTTTTAAAATGTGAATACCTCCTTGATTT
>NW_011887868.1:137847-143620 GCF_000806365.1 Fopius arisanus
CCATTCCCTCCGTCTTGCCCAGCCCATCTTATAAGTAATCCTTTCTGTGAAGAAAACACTCTTATTTCAATAGTCCAACGCAACGTCGCTCACTTCATGGTGTTTTTTAAATTATTCGGAGTCTAATATTTTCAAAATCCCAGTGCAATTGCAACAAACAATAAAATAGAAAAGTCGAATCACTACTCAGACGATGTACTCCATTCTCTCAAATGATCGATCATGTTATTCAGTCTTAAACGCCAGCTGATCGCCTCTCAGATTTACTTTGTACTTCAAGGTTTCTGCTGACATACTTGGTGTTAATATTACCGTAAATAAAAAATTACCGTTTTCAGACATTAGGTAATTGCGATGGAAAAAAGTAATTGAATGATCTCATCAAATAGCCTGATATCCAATATTTATATTTCAAGTACTCCTTAATGATCAGTTCGCGTGTTTAATCAGATCTGGATAGAAATTTATCGATTAGACAAGTCGTCAGTGTTATTTTTGCGTGAGAAGAAAATTTTAGGAGCTGTCATGGCATCATTGCAACAAAACGCTAAAAATTCAGAGGAAAAATCGTCAGATTCCACGTAAGTTATTACAGAACAAAAGGGTTCGTGGGTGATATTCATCTTGAACATGTCTGTTTTTGGTGACTATAAATATTTAATCAGTAATGCTTTATTGACTTTTTATTACCTTCTGGCGAATCCGTTATTTACAGACACACATCAATGGAGTCTAGTGCTGGAACAGCGTCTGAAAATGGAGTGAAGAAGAGATTTGAGAATATTAAAAAATCACCAAATGATAATAGAGTCTACAGAGGATTAATTCTCAATAATGATATGAAAGTTCTGTTAATAAGTGATTCAACCACCGATAAAAGTGCAGCGTGTTTGGATGTTAATGTTGGATTCATGAGCGATCCGGCAGAATTACCAGGTCTTGCTCATTTGTGTGAGCACATGCTCTTCCTTGGTACCGAGAAGTATCCAAATAAAAATGAGTACACCTCTTATTTATCTCAGCATGGAGGAGCTTCGAATGCCACTACACAGTTGGATCATACGACTTATTACTTCGATATTATTCCAGACAAATTAGAAGGGGCTCTCGATAGATTTTCACAATTTTTTCTCAAGCCATTGTTCACAGAGTCCATGACGGATCTCGAGATTAATGCCGTTCACTCCGAGCACGAGAAAAATATCGCTCAGGATTTCTGGAGGGCTGATCAGTTGGACAAATCCTCAGCTGATCCTCAACATCCTTATTCCAAATTTGGAACTGGTAATCGGGAAACTCTTGATGTGAATCCGAAAAAAAATGGAATCAATGTTCGTGATGAATTACTCAAGTTTCATGGAACCTGGTATTCGGCTAATATCATGGCCCTTAGTGTTCTCGGAAAAGGTAAATAGAACTGTTGTTTTTTGGATTTCTGCCCCCTTCCTGCCAAAATGACGGTTTTTGTTTTAAGCTTTTTGAGGAATTTTCTGATTGGATTGACCCGAAAAAATATAGAGGAGCGCATGGCAAATGGGGTACCCGGACAAAAAGGGATACGGCGGCGAATTAGAACACCCGCGGGAAAGGGTTTTTAATTCATTTCGATTCATTTTTTGCACCCAAAAATGTGCGAGACATTCCAAAATTGTCTCAGTGTTTTTTTTACTTTTTTATCTTTGAAAATTCTCCAAAAATGCGCCATCTAATTTAAATCGCTCATGTTTTGCTTCTCATCGTGAAATTCCTTATATGGGAATTTAACATTTTTTATCAATCAAGTACAATTAAATTCTGGAAAAACTTAAATGTTGAGTAATGGATTTTTCCCTCGTCTCCCCTTGAACCGCTTGATTCATCCCATTTTATCGGCATTCCATTTTATCCTGTGTCCCGTTTTGTTTTTTCATGTTATCACTATTTAATGGCTTCTCATGCGGTTTTTCTAGTTTTGTGAGTTTAGAAAAATACAGGAAAATACTCGCATCACCTTGAAACTTTGTGAGTCATTAAATAATGGCAAAACACAGAAACGTTATATTTTTCCCCAATTTCATCGTTAGTTTGTAAAAAAAATAATTTTGAAAGCGTCAATTTGGGTTCAATGATTGTAAAATATGATGGCTGAAAAATAAAGTAAGTTAACTCAAATCATCAATCGATTTTTCGCAAATATCTCCAATACTATAGAAAACTTTTTTGGAATATTTTTTTTTAGAAATATGTTTTCCTTTTCGTTGAATCAATCGATTAATCGAAATCATTAATCTCAATGATTTTTCAATAGAGAGTTTAAACGATCTAGAGAAGATGGTAGTGAAGATGTTCGCTGAAGTGCAAAATAAAGAAGTCGATGCCCCGGAGTGGCCAGATCATCCATTCAACGAGAATCATTATGAGCATAAATGGTTCATAGTTCCTGTCAAGGACGTGAGAACATTGAAAATGATTTTCCCACTTCCTGAGTTACGAGAGCACTATAAATCTGCTGTAAGTCCAAAAATTCCCTCGGAAAAAATTCCTCCAAATGATTAATGACTTAAATTATTGAAATGCTTAATGTAATAGCGAAGTGTTAAACTAGGATAAGTGTATTTTTTCAAAGCCAGTTTTTGGCGAATATCTTGGTAGCGAAGGAACATATCGAGCCTTTCATAAAAACATTTTTTATCGAAAACGACGGGAGCTGCAAAAAAGATATTTCTGAAAATATCATTATCTTCTTTCTATTTTCAAAAATTGGGTAAAAATTGGTCTTGAAAAAATTCACTTATCCCAGTTTAGATTTATTAACGATATTATTCGATTTTTATTCTTGTATTAATAATGAATATTGGTTTGTGTTTAGCCTGCACACTACGTCTCTCATCTCCTTGGTCACGAAGGTGATGGTTCGCTTCTATCAGCCCTGAAGAGGAAGGGCTGGTCGAATTCTCTTGTTGCTGGAAAACGAAAAGCTGCCAGAGGTGGAGTGAATTTTTTCACTGTCATTGTTGATTTAACAGAAGAGGGCGTCGATCATATCGACGATATCGTTTCTCTCATGTTCCAGTACATCAATATGCTGAAAAGTGAAGGTCCTATTCGATGGATTTTTGAGGTAAAGTATTTTCTACATTATACTCCGAATTGAATACATTAGATTAACAAATTGAATTGATAAATGCGGAAATTGTTCGTGAATGAAGTTGAAGCAATTGACTTTTATTACTCTTTACCCAGTGAATAATTATTCATTGAATGAAAATTAGAGTGTCAGTAAGTGGTGTAGGGGATTCTCTAATTTCTCTACGCCTTTTCTTTTTATTTTACCGATTAGTTTCAATTTTTAATATCAATTGATTCTCTCATTAGAAACGATTAATAAATTCTTTTATCAACAAAAAACTTGTCAGTAACACATCAGACTCGAATTTAGATTCTAAAAATGAATAAACGATTCTTTATGCATTATTAAAGAGGAGATACACCTCCTACTGATATTAACTAGCTCATTCATGGTATTCTCTCGTCTAATTAAACAGGAATGCCGACAAATAGCGCAAATGGACTTCGATTTCAGAGAAAAATCACCTCCCCGATCATACGTAAATCTGACAGTTCAAGCCCTGCAGAAGTACCCAATGGAGGAGCTTCTGACTGCCCCGTGTCTCCCTAGTGAATGGCGCCCAGATCTAATAAAACTCATAACCGATCATCTGATTCCCCAGAACATTCGAATTCACGTTGTCGGAAAGGCATTCGAGCCAATCGCCACAGAATCAGAATTCTGGTACGGTACAAAATTCAAGAAGGAGAAGATACCAGATTCCGTCATCACGAGGTGGTCAGATGACAGTCGCCACGAAGAGCTGAAGTTTCCAACTAAAAACGAGTTCATTCCGACATCCTTTGAAATAAAAACGATCGACAGAAGCAGTATTGAAAAATTCCCAGTAATAATAGAAGACAATCCTTTTATGAGAGTATGGTTCAAGCAGGACGACGAATTTCTCCTGCCCAAAGTCAACTTGACCTTCGATTTCGTCACACCTCTGGCGTATCTCGACCCAGTGAGCTACAATTTAACGGGCATGTACATCGGACTCATCAAGGACTCTCTGAATGAATATGCATACAATGCTGGTCTTGCTGGCTTGAGCTGGGAATTTACCAGCAGTAAATACGGTGTATCATTGTCTGTGGGTGGTTATCATGATAAACATAGGATTCTACTCGAAAAAATTATGGATAAAATGGTTAATTTTACGGTTGACAAGCAACGCTTTGAAATATTGAAAGAGCAATACATTCGTGGGTTGAAGAATCATGGAGCTGAACAGCCGTATCAACATGCCGTTTATTATCTGGCAGTTCTGCTTGCTGAACAAGTGTGGACCAAGGATGAACTCCTGGATGCCGCTGATGATATTACAGTGGAGAAATTAGAAGCATTTGTGCCTCAGTTATTGTCAAAAATGCATGTAGAGAGTTTGGTCCATGGGAATTTGACGAAAGCTGAGGCGTTGGAGAGTGTACGACTCGTTCAATCGAAATTAACAGCTGATCCAACGAATCGGGGTAACAGAACACTTGTACCTCTGTTACCTAAACAATTGTTGCTGTATCGGGAAATTAATCTTGAAGAAGGCTGTCATTTTCTCTATGAGGGAGAGAATCATCATCACAAGTCATCTTGCACCGAAGTTTATTATCAAAGTGGATTGCAATCAACTGATTCCGACATGCAGTTGGAGTTGCTCGTACAAATAATATCGGAGCCGTGCTTTACAGTTTTGAGAACCAAGGAACAGCTGGGGTACATCGTTTTTTGTGGAGTACGGAGGAGTAATGGGGCCCAAGGGTTGAGAGTCATTGTACAGAGCGATAGACATCCTCAGTATGTCGAGGAGAGGATAGACGCATTCATGGAGTCGATGTTGGAGCGATTGGTCGATATGCCGGATGATGAATTTAACCGGCATAAGACTTCACTTGCTGCTCAGAGGCTCGAGAAGCCCAAGATGATGATCACTTTGTCCGCGATTTTCTGGAATGAAATCTCTACCCAGCAGTATAATTTTGATCGCGTCAATATTGAAGTCGCATATCTTATGACGATTAATAAGGAGCAGATCATTAATTTCTTCAAGGTGAGTTTATGTATCATAATTTACTGAGGAATTGTGTGGATGGTATTTTTGAAGGAGGATGAGGTTCAGGAATGAAACGTTTATTCAGGGGAATTACGTTTTACCACTTGAGCGAGGCGAGCGTAAAATTTACACCTGAACAAAAAAAAAATTTTTTAATTCAATCCAATGATAATACGTGGAATAAATTTCTAATGATCCAATCCATCATTACAGAATGTGTCAAGAATTTTTTTCCATTCTTCATCATTTCTTCCTCAGAAAAAAATATTTTTGCGTTCCAAATACAATTTATTCACTCGCGTTAGAAAACCTTTTTTGGCTTTCATTCTGTTAATCCCAGTATTTGCTTTTAGCATCTATATGATCACGTCCAGGAATATTGAATAAAAAAAATGATTTTTTCAGGATATTGTTTACAACAAATCGCCATCTAGGCGCAAACTGGCAGTTCACGTGATTTCAACGGCAGAAGGTGGTGCTGGGGATGAAAAGAATATCAAGGATAACGGAGAGGAGAACAAGAAACCAGGTGCAACTACTGCTACTAAAATAACGGACGTAATTGCCTTCAAAGCCAGTCAGTCATTGTATCCATTACTGAAACCTTACAACAATATCCCGAGGAAGGGACAGCGATC
>NW_011887868.1:145848-147060 GCF_000806365.1 Fopius arisanus
TATAACTATTTAATCAGTAGTGTTTTATTGACTTTTTATTGCCTTCTGGCGAATCCGTTATTTACAGACACACATCAATGGAGTCTAGTGCTGGAACAGCGTCTGAAAATGGAGTGAAGATGAGATATGAGAATATTAAAAAATCACCAAATGATAAGAGAGTCTACAAAGGATTAATCCTCAATAATGACATGAAAGTTCTGTTGACAAGTGATTCAACCACCGATAGAAGTGCAGTGGGTTTGTATGTTAATGTTGGATTCATGAGCGATCCGGCAGAATTACCAGGTCTTGCTCATTTGTGTGAGCGCATGCTGGTCCACGGTACCGAGAAGTATCCAAATGAAAATGAGTACACCTCTTATTTATCTCAGCATGGAGGAGCTTGGGATGCCGCTACAGAGTTGGATTATACGACTTATTTGTTCAATATTATTCCAGACAAATTAGAAGGGGCTCTCGATAGATTTTCACAATTTTTTCTCAAGCCATTGTTCACAGAGTCCATGATGGATCTCGAGATTAATGCCATTAACTCCGAGCACGAGAGAAATATCGCTAAGGATTGCCGGAGGGCTGAACAATTGGGCAGATCCTCAGCTGATCCTCAACATCCTTATTCCAAATTTGGAACTGGTAATCGGGAAACTCTTGATGTGAATCCGAAAAAAAATGGAATCAATGTTCGGAATGAATTACTCAAGTTTCATGGAACCTGGTATTCGGCTAATATCATGACCCTTTGTGTTCTCGGAAAAGGTAAATAGAACTGTTGTTTTTTGAATTTCTGCCCCATCTTCCTGCCAAAATTACGGGTTTTTTTTAGCTTTTTGAGGAATTTTCTGATGGGATTGACCCGAAAAAATATAGAGGAGCGCATGACAAATGGAACACCCGGACAAAAAGGGATACGGTGGCAAATTAGAACACCTGCGGGAAAGGGTTTTTTATTTCTTTCGAGTCATTTTTTGTGCCCAAAAATGTGCGAGACATTCCAAAATTGTCTCAGTGTTTTTTTACTTTTTTATCTTTGAAAATTGTCAAAAAATACGCCATCTAATTTAAATCGCGCATGTTTTGCTTCTCATCGTGAAATTCCTTATATGGGAATTTAACATTTTTTTATCACTCAAGTATAATTAAATTCTGGAAAAAGTTAAATGTTGAGTAATGGATTCTTATGGTCGATTTTCTCCCCTCGTTTCCCCTTGA
>NW_011887868.1:149430-150697 GCF_000806365.1 Fopius arisanus
AATTATGGATAAAATGGTTAATTTTACGGTTGACAAGCAACACTTTGAATTATTGAAAGAGCTATACATCCGTGGGTTGAAGGATCATGGAGCTGAACAGCCGTTTCAACATACTCTTTATTATCTGGCAGTTCTGCTTGCTGAACAAGAGTGGACCAAAGATGAACTCCTGGATGCCACTGATCATATTACATTGGAGAAATTCGAAGCATTTGTGCCTCAGTTATTGTCAAAAATGCATGTAGAGAGTTTGATCTATGGGAATTTGACGAAAGCTGAGGCGTTGGAGAGTGTACGGCTCGTTCAATCGAAATTAACAGCTGATCCAACGAATCGGGGCAACAGAACACTAGTACCTCTGTTACCTAAACAATTGTTGCCGTATCGGGAAATTAATCTTGAAGAAGGCTGTCATTTTCTCTATGAGGTAGAGGATCATCATCACAAGTCATCTTGCACCCAAGTTTATTATCCGAGTGGATTGCAATCAACGGATTCCGACATGCAGTTGGATCTGCTCGTACAAATAATATCGGAGCCGTCCATTACAGTTTTGCGAACCAAGGAACAACTGGGGTACATCGTTTTTTGTGGAGTACAGAGGAGTAATGGGGCCCAAGGGTTGACAGTCATTGTGCAGGGTCTTAGACATCCTCAGTATGTCGAGGAGAGGATAGACGCATGCATGGAGTCGATGTTGGAGCGATTGGTCGATATGCCGGATGATGAACTTAACCGGCATAAGACTTCACTTGCTGCTCATAGGCTCAAGAAGCCCAATACGATGACCAGTTTGTTCAAGGTTTTCTGGAATGAAATCTCTACCCAGCAGTATAATTTTGATCGCGTTACAAATGATGTCGCATATCTTATGAAGATTAATAAGGAGCAGATCATTAATTTCTTCAAGGTGAGTTTATATATCGTAATTTACTGAGGAATTGTGTGGATAATATTTTTGAAGGAGGATGAGGTTCAGGAATTAAACGTTTATTAAGGGGAATTACGTTTTACCACTTGAGCGAGGCGCGCGTAAAATTGACACCTGAACATAAAAAAATTTTTTTTATTCAATCCAATGACAACACGTGGAATACATTTCTAATGATCCAATCCATTATCACAGAATGTGTCAAGAATTTTTTTCCATTCTTCATCATTTCTTCCAAAGAAAAAAAATATTTTTGCGTTCCCAATACAATTTATTCACTCGCGTTAGAAAACCTTTTTTGGCTGAAATTTTTTGGCTTTCATTCTGTTAATCCCA
>NW_011887868.1:153142-154829 GCF_000806365.1 Fopius arisanus
AATGGAGTGAAGATGAGATTTGAGAATATTAAAAAATCACCAAATGATAATTGTGTCTACAGAGGATTAATCCTCAATAATGACATGAAAGTTCTGTTGATAAGTGATTCAACCACCGATAGAAGTGCAGCGTGTTTGGATGTTAATGTTGGATTCATGAGCGATCCGGCAGAATTACCAGGTCTTGCTCATTTGTGTATGCACATGCTCATGCTCGATACCGAGAAGTATCCAAATGACAATGAATTCTACTCTTATGTAACTGAGCATGGAGGATATGTAAATACCACTACACTGTTTGATAGTACAATGTTTTACTTCGATATTGTGTCAAACAAATTAGAAGAGGCTCTCGATAAATTTTCGCAAAGTTTTCATAAGCCGTTGTTAGCAGAGTCCATGATAGCTCCCGTGATTGATGCCATTAACTCCGAGCACAATAGCGCTGACTATCTCGAGAAGATTAATCAATTGGACAGATCCTCAGCTGATCCTCAACATCCTTTTTCCAAATTTGGAACTGGTAATAGAGAAACTCTTTATGTGAATCCGAAAAAAAATGGAATCAATGTTCGAGATGAATTACTCAAGTTTCATGGAACCTGGTATTCGGCTAATATCATGGCTCTTAGTGTTCTCGGAAAAGGTAAATATAACTGTTTTTTTTTTAATTTCTGCCCCCTCTTCCTGCCAAACTCCCCTTGAACCGCTTGATTCATTCCATTTTACCGGCATTCCATTTTATCCTGTGTCCCGTTTTGTTTTTTCATTTCATCACTATTTAATGGCTTCTCATGCGGTTTTTCGAATTTTCCGGCAAAACACAGAAACTTTATATTTTTTCCCAATTTCATCGTTAGTTTGCAAAAAAAAATAATTTTGAAAACGTCCATTTGGGTTCAATGATTGTGAAATATGATGACTGAAAAATAAAGTAAGTTAACTCAAATCATCAATCGATTTTTCGCAAATATCTCTAAAATTATAGAAAACTTTTTTGGAATATTTTTTTTCATAGTTCTCCATTAACTCTATACAACAGATTCTGACAACATCTAACGCAGAAATATGTTTTCCCTTTCGTTGAATCAATCGACTAATCGAAATCATTAATCTCAATGATTTTTCAATAGAGAGTTTAAACGATCTAGAGAAGATGATAGTGAAGATGTTCGCTAAAGTGCAGAATAAAAGAGTCAAGGCCCTGGAGTGCCTACATCATCCATTCAATAAGAATCATTATGGGCATAAATGGTTCATAGTTCCAATGGCCGACATAAGACTGTTGAAAGTGTTTTTCCCACTTCCGAAGTTACAAGAGCACTATAAAGCTGATGTAAGTCCAAAAATTCCCTCGAAAATATTCCTCCAAATGATTAATGACTTAAATTATCGAAATGCTTAATTTAATAGCGAAGTGTTAAACTAGGATAAGTGTATTTTTTCAAAGCCAGTTTTTAGCGAATAACTTGCTAGCGAAGGAACATATCGAGCCTTTCGTAAAAACATTTTTTATCGAAAACGACGGGAGCTGCAAGAAAGATATTTCTGAAAATATCATTATCTTCTTTCTATTTTCAAAAATTGGGTAAAAGTTGGTCTTGAAAAAATTCACTTATCCCAGTTTAGATTTATTAACGATATTATTCGATTTTTATTCTCGTATTAATAATGAATATTGGTTTGT
>NW_011887868.1:164849-199466 GCF_000806365.1 Fopius arisanus
CATTTCTAATGATCCAATCCATTATCACAGAATGTGTCAAGAATTTTTTTCCATTCTTCATCATTTCTTCCAAAGAAAAAAATATTTTTGCGTTCCCAATACAATTTATTCACTCGCGTTAGAAAACCTTTTTTGGCTGAAATTTTTTGGCTTTCATTCTGTTAATCCCAGTATTTGCTTTTAGCATTTATATGATCACGTTCAGGAATATAGAATAAAAAAAAATGATTTTTTCAGGATATTGTTTACAACCAATCGCCATCTAGGCGCAAATTGGCAATCCACGTGATTTCAACGGCAGAAGGTGGTGCTGGGGATAAAAAGAATATCAATGATAACGGAGAGAGGAACAAGAAACCAGGTGCAACTACTGCTACTAAAATAACGGACGTAATTGCCTTCAAAGCCAGTCAGTCATTGTATCCATTAGTGAAACCTTACAACAATATCCCGATAAAAGGGTCAGTGATGTAAGCTGCAGTAATCCCTGCATTATTTCCATTATTAAATCGATTTGAATCATTTACAATAATGCAAGCAATTATGTGATTATTAAAAAATATTAAAAATTTTAGACATTCGCTACCATTTATTCTGTCATTTCTCATGAACTTTATTTTTCATTTTTTTAAACAACGATGATCGTCGCTTCTGATGATGATTTTTTTACCTGGATTTTACATGGATCATTACTGAAATACATTAGTTATATTTATAATAATAACATTAAAGTTTGATCGACGATTTTCAAAAAATGCAGCAGACTAATCCTCACATGTATTGAGAACATATGGGGATATTCCATGTCAACTCGTGAGGTTTAACCCCTCATGGTTTTTTATTTGTTTGCAAAATCATCCATCCGTTCACCACGTCACTATAACCCTCCCTATTTTTTTATTTTTTCTTTTTAATGAACCGTTTCACCACAATCGAAATTTAACCTTTCTTTTTAGACGTCACTTACAGCCTCCAGTGAGGAGTGATATTATTACACAACAAATTGTAAAGACAAAATGATTAGTTTATAGGTAAAGAATTGAAAAAATACATTAATTTATCAAATAATCAGCATTACAACACTTTTAGAACTAAAAAATCGTTAATGTTCGTCACAAAAGCGTGATTATTGAAGAAAACCCAGTTTGAATTTCCATATTAAAATTTTACTGCTTGAAAAACTGAATTTTCCACTGATTTTGGCACCAACCGCATTATTGGATCTCAAGAGGAGATTTTTTTATTAATTTTTGAAAAAAACAAATATTATACATATATTTCCAATGGAGAATCTTATTATTGTTTACAACTATTCACATGATTTAAACAGTTATATAATAATAGTTGTATATATTATCGTCGCGCATGCCCTCTCTGTACCGTTTATAAAATGGCGTCACAAAACTTTGACAGTTGTTGACACGACCAGCTGACGTTGGAGTTATTATAATTTATTAAAAAATCGCGTGCGCGTTCCCATTTCTCCACGATGGACTGTCCAATTCCTGACTAACTATTACCTTCATCGCCATAATTGTCAAAATCCAACCGAGTTTATTAAACCATTGCTCCAATGATAGTCAAGTCCACGAGAAAACGACAAATATTATGATCAGAGAGTGCAAGAAAGTGTCTATTTCACCACATAAACTCTACATTATAAAAAATGGATGAGAATAACTGTCAACTGGCTGAGGATGTCACTGTCGAGACTTTGGGAATCACTCAAATGTCATCAGCTTCTTCTGGAATTCATTCAAACTCTGGTCAGACCATGAAGCTTTACTATCATCACTTATGGATTTGATATTTAAAAAATAGATAATAATAATGATAATAATAATAAATTGCACGTTTAATAGAGGGGGTAATAGACACAGAGATCTTCCCGGATGCCACAGGTCCTCCCATAGAATGCAAAACATTTCCTGAAACCCCTGAGACTTCACAACCATCTGATTCTGGTAAAATTCATTGAATACTCGATTTTCTATGTGATTCTCCCATAGAACATCATACCATTATCTAAAATCAGTCAATTCCTTAATTTAATATATCAATAAATAATTATATATATTAATTAGCTATTGATTTAGTATCAATTATCAATCGATCTGGTATGATGTTTTTTGGTTAGTCTTACATATCTATTGATGATCCATGTTTAATCGTGGAATAATTCTAGTTTAAGGGCCGGATGGAGTATCTCGGAAAGATAATTTACTCCAAAATTGGGATTCCTAATTACTCCGCCAATTAATTGTTTTTTCCGATAATTGTTAGCTAGCGTTCTAGTCGTTGACAACCGCTAGAACGTTAGCTAACAATTATTGAAAAAAACGATTAATTGCCAGAGTAATTAGGAATCCCAATTTTGGAGTAAATTATCTTTTCCAGACAGTCCATCCGGGCCTTAATTGAGATTGTGTTTTGACAATATCTTGACTTCTGGGATAACCCTTGACGAAATCAAATGCCAAAATGAATAATCGCTAATAATTGAAACAATAATTATTCCAAAAGGAAATATCCGCAATTATCCACTTGTTTTCATGCATTATGTGCGATATTTAGATATCCATGGTTCGACATCTTTATTAGATTCTTCTGTTGCCGTTCCTGACTCTTCATCTTTGGAAACTGCTCTGGAATTGATAAATGATGGAGTTCAAGATACACCAGCCCCCGACCCTGCAATTAGTTCTCCGCAAGAAAATCCGAGGGCAGAAGAAAATGAAGGAGAAAATTTACCTAGAGTCCCAGGAAATTTCGAGGCTAGGGTATCAGCCAAAACTACATTTCGTAGATCGTCTCTTTCTGAAGACAGCAGGCTAGTTAAAATGTCATTGCCAACAAATTCCATAAACCTCATCCAGTCGAATGCCCAGTTCCTCAATAAAAGCCGGAATTTCTTGAATTTCATCACGGAAAAATCGACCAATATCATGGAAAAGGCGTTACTACCTCAACATATCGCTGCTCGATATAACGGGAATGATAGAAAGAAACTGCAAGATTTCGCAGCAACAAAATTTGGATCAATGCAAAATATCGTCACTGAAAAATTACCAGAACCACCAGAGAATAATCCCAAAGCTGAAAGTTTCACTGTCAATGTCAATAAAACTGATCATTCAGAGGAAATCATTGCTGATCCTCCAAATTCAGCAGTAATACGTAATTCCAATCAAGATCTGTCCATCTCATCGTTTCAAGCTGACTCTACGTTGACTGATGATATAATTTCACCAGTAAATGGCTCGAGTAAAAAAGAATCCAGTTTGAGTCAGCCAAATTTGGATCTGATGAAAGAAGAAAAATGGGTTCTAGTGGAAAGGATAAAACAGTTGGAGGAACGAAATAGGAAATTGGAAGAGGAGAATGATCCAATTGCAACTGAGAACAGAGAAAAAACTGTTGAACGTTTGACGACGGAGTTGAGGATGGCCATGATAACTCAGGAAGAGTTGAAGAAAGATTTTGCAGCTGCTAATAAAGAGAGGGAGAGTATGGTGATGAAATATGCAGTTGGGGAGAAACAATTGATTGATACGCAAAGGTAATAATTATTGAGTGTCTAAAATTCAGAATCGAAATAATGATGAGTGTTACTCATGCTGGAGATCGAGAATTATTCCATTTTGAATTTTTAATGTTTTTCTATGTTCATCCAAACATCAATAGATGAATTAAGTATTTAGCAATTAATCGATATCGATTAGTTGGTATTATATTATATTTTTCATTATTATTTGGGATTTGTTGATTGATTTTTTAATTAAATATAGAGGAGACCCGGGTAAAATGGGACAGATGATAAAATGTAACACTTGACTAATAAAAAAATATTGAATTTCCATATCAGGAATTGCACTATCAGAAGCAAAAAATACGCGATTCAAGTTAGATGGCATATTTTTTGAGAATGTTAAAAAGTAAAAAAAGTAAGAAAACAACAGTGTAATTAAAAGTAAAAATTAAATTCGGAAGTAACACTGGGACACTTGTAGACTGTCTCCAGTCTTTTTAATAAAAAAAAAATTACTGGAAATGAGTAAAAAATGATTTTCCGTAAGTGCCCCATTTCGCTTCTCCCCTACTTCTTATAATTATTCATCGGTTAATGAGAGAATTATTATATTATTTATTTTTATTATAGTATTTATGAAAAATCAAGGAATTATAAAGTTGGTACATGGATTTGGCTCAGATTTCTGGAACAATTGTTTACTTTTCGTGTCCATTTTATAAATAATTCGCAAATATTTTTATAGAGCAAGGGATGTAGCTGAGAAGAAGGGGAAGGATTCAACGAGAGAATGTGAATTACTGCAGAGTAAGTTGAAGCAGGCATTGGGAGAACGCACAAGAATATGTGGAATATTGGATACAAAATGTAAAGAGCTCGTGGAATGTCAGAAAGAAGTCGAGAGACTCAAAGAAGATGTTAGCGTAAAAGATGTCAAGTTAAAGTGGTCGCAGACAAAATTGAAAACCGAAATGGAAATGCAGAAAGAGACACAGCAAAAATTGGACAAAGCCGTTGTAAATATCTTGATGTATATATTCGCAGAGAAAATCTTCGAATACAATCAGGACACATTCATTTTATTTATTATATTTCAGGCAAAGATCAATGAAATGATGGAAGAGTGTGAACAAGTGCGTCGTGAATCTCAGGAGACGATACGTCAATTCCAACGATCAGAGGAGAACAAAGCTGTGACTCTTGATCACCAATTGAAAGAGCAACAGGCGCGACTTATCCTTGAACGTCATTTCACCGAGGACAAAGAAATATTACGCTCGCAGTTGCAGAAGGAGGTGGAGTCTTTGAAAAATCGACAGCAAGTTCTCATCGAGGAAAACAATTCATTGAGTCTGAAAATTCAGGATTTGGAAAAAGAGAGATTGATGTACGAGAATAATTTGAGTAATCTGAAGATTGTTGCTGACCAGAGGCAGAAGGAAGTCGTCGACTTGACAGCTAAAATTTCACATTTGGAAACACTGAAACTTCAACTTATTCAGTAAGTTATGAATTCCAAATCATTAACACTCATAAATAATCAATTACTTTGATTTGATACATTGAACTCATAATTGCTGGGTTATTATATATTTTTAACCACTGAATAGAAAATAGTTTTGAAATATGAATAATTAAATAATAATTATATCTTAAATATCAAATTAACGGGATTGAGCCTTCCACAATTAACTCATTAATTTTATCTCACTTAAAAAATAAAAGGATCAATATTTATAACTATTTCCCACTCCCTTAATGTTTGCATGTATTAAATATCTAATTATTTCATAATTCAATCGCTATTTCCGCTTGAAATTTTATTAAAAAAATATATTTACAGTAAAGAACAATGTCTGGCGTCAAATGAATCAGAAGTTGCACGTCTTCGTCTCGTAAATCAAGAACTACAGACCGATATGGACTGCTGCAGACAGAGAGAAGCTCACATGTTAGAATTCACTCAAAAATTGACCGACAAAAATGTGAGACTTCAGTCTGAATTCACATCAATCGAGGCCAGAGCAAATCAATTAGAAAACGAACAGGGACCATTGCGAGAATGTATAACTGAGATGAAAGCTAAAGTGAAGTCATTGCAGGAGAATCTTGCACTCCAAACCAACAAGAGGATCGAAGAGTGTGAGATATTGGCCAAACATCTCGCAGAGCAGACACAATTGGCGCAGAATTTATCCCAAAAGCTGGAAGATAGTCAGGGAGAAAATGTAGTACTTAGGAGAAAGCATCAGGGATCTATCAAAGAAATGACTCGAGAACTACAGCAATGCAGGAAAAAGCTCGAGTCTTATGAAGTGTCTTCACCAACAAAATCCTTGGATCAAACGCCTAGAACCTCTTCTGACACTTCTTTGAATACGGTAGAAAATTCAAACGGAGTTTCATCACCAGAAAATAGCACCAATGGAGAATTCTCATCGCCTTATACAGATCTAGACAAGAACTCGTTGATTGAAAGAATTCTGAAGATGCAGAGGATCAATGTGAGAAGAGCTGAGAAACTCGATTTTTTGGAGGAGCACACCAGAGCTCTCGTTTCTGAGCTTCAGAAGAAAACTAAAATTATCCAGAATTATATTTTACACGAAAACTTTGATGCAATGGGAAATAACGAGCGAGATCGATATAAGGTAAATTATCTGTAGATTGATCCAGTAATTTTTACCATTTTCATTATTAACGAATAATTGTGGGGTTTTACTCATTAATTTTTCTACCTTTGTTAATGCACACAAGAATTTGAAGAGTAAGAGGAATGCTGTAAGTGATATTAAATCATGTTTTATGTCTAGATAAGTTAAAAATATATCAAAGACGGAAATTAGTTGATTAGAAATTTGAATTGAAGATTGAGAAAATAAATCTTCAGAATTGTTTTATCATAATCTTGTGACTTTTGTAACTCTCGATTGACAGATGAATTGTCAAGGCAGTTAGAATTGTTTATTGATCGATAAATTATTATTAATTGAGTTATTGAAAATATTCTAAAAGTAATTGTTTTTTATAAATTTGATTATGTTGATTACCTCTGTATTATACATTTACATTTAGTTAATTAATAATCGTAAAATGAAAATTCTATTTTCTAAATTTGATGCTGATACTTAATTAATTTATTATGATTGTCGTGGATTGATTTGAGGTAACTGAGAAGTCAATCAATTGGGAGATAAAAAAAATTGAATAGTTGAATCGTTAAAACAAATGCTAGATTTATAATAATTTGAAAACTAAATAGATAATTGGATTTTCAGATGCTTTTGTAATAATTCTTATGATAATAATTCGCCTGATTTTTATTGGATTGATTAGGCGGAATTGGCGAGACACGGTGGAATCATGGCATCTGTTTACAATCATCGAGTATCTGATGATAACATGACGCTGGAATTGTCGTTGGAGATCAATCAGAAATTGCAGGCAGTACTGGAGGACGCACTACTGAAAAATATAACTTTGAAAGTCAGTTGGCATCTCACGTCTCGATTTAATTTTCGATTATAAATTTTAATTATTCATTTCTAAACTCGGATTCCAGCTTAGAATTTCTAATAAATTTGTAACAAATGTCCGATGAAAATTCCCTAGCAGCTTTTCCGTCTAACATTTTGTGTGACAGACAAAAAAGTGGGTTATTCCAAAATAATAATAGTAATAATAATAGTAGTGATAATAGTAATTGTTAAATGAGTCACTTCGAGAAAATATCTGTGAGGAAGAAATTTCTTTCATTGTTCATCAAAATTTTATTAAATTATTTTTGATTGATAAAACATTCTACTTTATTCCAGAACATAGATGGACAAAATCATAATTTTATATTAACATTAGTATATTACAATGAACATCAGTAAACAATGAATGAAACAATTAAACAAAACCAATCCAAATAATAATTCACGCAAAAATAAATAATAAATTCAAACCCTAAAGACAAATATTGAAGAAAATAATATTAATTGTTAATTTATGTTCCAGGATAATATCGACACGCTGGGTGAAGAAATAGCTCGATTATCAATAAAAAATCAACAGTTGCAAAAATCATCGAAATAACAGAAGAACAAGACGAAATATCGAGTGCACGAAAAGTATTAAAAGAAAGTAACTTCCAAAGGAAAATATATAGTCTTGAGAAGAAGCTACCGATGCGAAAACGAGACAAAAAGTATTGCAAGAACTATATTATTTGATACATAATTTATTTTTACTTCCCTTTTATTTTTAACTCCCTTTTACTTGATTAAAAAAGCTTTTATATATTATGTACTAATCAATTAGAATCACAGTGAATGTATTATACTTACCTTGTCTATTTTTGGTGCTCTTAATGACTTTTAATTACTTCTAACTTGATTACACTTTTAAATATCCTATGTCGTCTCTGTGTAATTGAAAATTACTGTGTACTCGTTGGCCTCAATGATATGCATATGATCACTGATGTAACCAGTGTATGTATTAGAAAGAAAATATGTATATTATACGTTACGTTGAATTATAAATTCGCCAGCTTCTTAAGGATAATATCAAGAGCGAAATAAATTCCACGTTGAACAGTTGATCGTTTTTTCTTCTCTATTGCACAATTATTTAACTTGGATTTTGTTTTCTTGTGCTTATTTTTTCTCATACGATTTCTACAAATGGGTTACAGACAATCGAGTGATTTTTCATCTTATTATTAATTTTTCATCATTTACATTATACATCAGTACTTAGGACGGTAAAGGCTTTGATAGAAAAATCCAAATGAAAATTTCATACTCTATTTTCGCATTATTTTCTTTGTTCTCCAAGCAAATTATTATTCAAACGGAATGATGAAGAGACCAAGCAAGCTGTATGAGCTCAGTAAAAACTCTATGATCTAAATTCTCTCAAAAACATTTCAAACTGGCACTCGAAGTAAATGCCTACTTAGGTTTTCCACTCTTTGTTTACACATTAAATTTTTTAAACAACATTTACATGAATCGCATTACATCTATGTCTTATTTATAAGTTCCTTTTTCAACTCGACTCAAGAGAAATCTTTTTATTTCCATGCATTGTCGCAATTTAATGAGATATTGTTTTGACTTTTTGGTAATTCATTTTCCTGGTGGTATGCAGTGAGCATTGTATTTAGTTATTGTAAATCCTAGGATTGATCTAATGAAAAATCATTGAATGGAATATATTACCTGCACAATGCACACATATTCTATATACTTAGAGTTTTTTTTTCACTCTCAGGTTAACGGAGAGTATTTTTATTTCACGGTATCAACTCTTCTGAGTCTTGAGTGGAAACAAAAAATTCGTGAAGAGCAATTTGAAGTTTTAAGATTACCTCATAAATTAATAGAAGCGACTACACTACCTTTCCCTTTTTACAAGTACATTGATATCCAAAGATTGTGGGGAAGTAAAATCAGTTCCATTGCACCATGTGAAAACTAAAATTGAAATCTCTGATTTTAGAATGAACAGGCAAAAATCGTTTGTCTACAGATTCCAATTGACACGTAATAGATAAAGCATGTGATAAATATTAAAAAATATTAAATATTAAAAAATAATTCCCATCGAGTTACATCGAAATTCAAAGAAAAAAGTCAATTAAAAGCCTATTCCAAATTTTTTTATATCAAATAAAAAAATAACATGATTGTTGTTAACGGTGTCTAGTCGAGGTCTCAGTCGCCATTTTTTTTAAAAGGTTATAATAATCAATAAAAAATGGTAATTTTTTAAGTGAAAGTTTTTTCGGCGCGTTGGGTGTAGTGGGGGGAAACGCAAATAGAGAAAATGTACGGCGCAGGCTTGAGCATTTTACCGATATCCTATCCACTCTTGTAATTAATTCAATTACAACCTGAGCATTACAAAAAAATCATGCAAATATAGGGAATAAAATGCTGAAGTACATGAAGAGCCAAATGGTCGCACCTCTGATTGTCTCGGGAAGTTTCAATTCTGTCAGTAGATGGCAGATATTTATTTTCTTTCTCACAAGTGGTAGGATGGCTTATCAATTGAATTTATAGATATCCTGAGTTATTGTTTTAGCGAGTGGGACCCACGGTTTGTTGATTACAAAGGGTTAAGGGAAATACTTAATAAACGGTTCCAGCTCTACCTCCGAGCCACAGCCGTTAGAAAATGTGAATTGGGAGGTAACGGGGGTCCCACATTTTGCAAGTAATTGTAATAATTTTGGTTATTTTAGAAATTTCAGGAATGAAAAGTATTTTTCAAGTCATGTGATATATTTTTTGGCGCAAGAAAAAGGAAAATTTCTTTTTTTTAAAAGGTACAGAGAGAATCAGAAATAAAGGCCTTTCGTTGGGTCTCCGTTCTTTGGATCCAAAATGAAAACTCTCTTTAGTTTTAATTAATTGTAGAGGAAATTTCAAAAAAGAAAATTATATCTTCTGCGTACGCTGATGTTAAGAATTAATTTAGGGGGAGGGGGTAATGAACCGAAAATTCATATACAAATTTCTGGCGTTTTGGAGTTTTGTTATTATTGAAAAATAAATTTTCGGAAGAATTTCCAAAAGTTTACCAAAATTTTCGAAAAATTCAATAAAAAAAAATAAAAATAAAGATAAAGATAAAAATCCAAAGATTAATAAAAAATTGAATTAATAAAAATTTAATTTAGACGGACGACTACGAAAATTTGTATCATTGAACAATAATAAAACCTCAAAACGCTATATTTTTTTACTTCAATCTGATTCAGAGTTTATATCGATATGAATTATAAATTATTTATAATTATATGATTATATAATTATATACACACTTGCTAGAAATCGTTTTTAACTCATAACCAGTAATTTTGTATTTACCCCCAACATAAAAAACAAAAAAGAACATAAAAATGTTCCAGTGTTTTTGGCGAATTTCATTTTTTCCTTCTAACGGGAATTTAACATTTTTTTATCAGTCATAAATTATAAATTATATATATATTATATCGATATCGGCAATAATTTCTTAAACACCATAAGTTTTTTAGCGCACACGATCATCCGTAAGTAAAAAATTTGAATACGATGAAGTGCGCTCGACGGGAGTAATGCGCATGCTCAGATGTATATAGGTAGGCGCGCGAGAATTGATTTTGGCTGAGAGCAGAACCCTCGCATCGTCAAGTTATGGGGTATAGTAAATCAAGGCCGTGAATCCTGGTGGCCTAGGCGAGCCTTTCAAGGGGTGAGCTTAAAGGGGATCTATCTTCAGGGATTGCTCATTTTATCCGACTCTACCAGAACGATAAACCCACGCAAGTGAACGACTTAAAGTGGATGAATTCTCCGAGGTAATCTGCCGCACACAAATCGTCAAATCAGGATATGAACATATCGTTTAAAGAGACATTCCAAATGCATTCTCTTCCCTTTCATTTTCATCAATATATCCACTGTTTCCACTGTTTTCCATTTTTTCCTCTCTTTTCTGTTTTTTTTTGTAATTGTCCTTTTTTCCATCGCGCAAAGTACATCTCATTGACTCGTTTTTTTTTCCCCGTCCATATGAAGAGTTTCAGGCACGGTGAATCAACCTTATTTTGACCTTTATTTTGACTATTGCCAATTGCATTTTATAATTAAATTAAATGTAAAAATCAATGGATTCACGCATTTTCGGGATTTTTGCAGATTTCAAATGAAGATATTGGATTTTTTTACGTTTCAGACTTGTCTGCTCAAGGAGTTATTACCGATATCTTCTTATTTTTCATATTTCTTGGAAATTTCTGGGAAACCTGGAAAAATATACCGTTTTTGGATTTCATTATTATCCTGAGACTCCCAAATTTTCAGTCGTGCGTTTATTTTTCTAATTTTTTGTCAATTTTTGAAAGAGTTTACTGAGAACGTAAGAAAATTATCCCACAACTGTGGACCTTCCTGAGACATTAAGTATCATAATTAATAACATTTAATAACGGTATATTTTTTTTTACGTCAATTCAGCGAATTGAACTGGAAAACTAGGATAGACATTTTTTTCATGACCAGTTATTAGCCAATATCTCAAAGTTGAAGGAAGATAGCGATTTTTTTGCATAAACATTGTTTATAGAGAAAGATGAGAGCTACAAAAAAGGTATCTATAAAAATATCATTATTTTCCTCCACTTTCGAGAAATTTGCGAAAATCTGGCCTCGAAAAAAACGCATTCATCCTGGTTTCCCCCATGACGACAGATTTTTGTCAAGTGTTTCTCAGAAATTTCACAAAAAATTTATTCTAAAAAAAGATGAGAAAATATCAGCATTATCTTCTTAAGGATATCCGACGCCCATTTAGCACAAATTCACATTTTTTAAATTTTTCTGGCAAATTATCGATGGGATTAACGTGAAAAAACATAAATTTTAATCACTATTTAATGGCTATTTAATCCCCAATTAATAAATAAATTTCTTTTAACTATTTCCTTTCCATGCGTTTTTTCTACCGTTTAGTAGTCCTTTTTAAAAGTTTATAATAAACGCAGGAGAATATTCGCAGCATGTTGATCCCATCGTAAATTTGTCAGAATAATGGGAAAGAAATCCTTAAATATTGTAACAACATACGTAATTTCAGAAAATATGTGAAGGGAATAGTGAACATATAATTAGGAACACAACATGCTGTAAGCTTAACAAAATAAAGGACACAATCAATGGAAAGAATAAAATAATTGTGTAATGTTTTTTAATCAATTTTTTTTTTAGCAAATAATATGATAATAATAGCCATTATAATAACGTATAATTGTTTGGCATCGTTATGGTCTCCCACGTCTGTACAAACATTGTATCACTATAAATCGAGGCGTTAATTACCTATGTAACTTAATAAATGAAGAAAAAAAAGGAAAATTAATTTTTTCCGTTGACAACAAAAGACATTACCATTGTCAGTGGAGAAAATTACCAACAAATAAAACTACGTCTACCTATACATATGTTTCTTTAGTTATTTCACTATATTGTGACGAATTAATCTCTACTAAATGACAAATGACGTTCAAACGTAAATCGAGTAATCAACAACAAAGTAAAAGTGAAATTGAATGTTTATCGCATAACGTCTAATAAAGTATAAGAAAAAATAGGGAGAGTTGCAGTTTCTAGGAGATAAATCTTACAATAAAAATGAAGGAGTAATAAATCCTTCGCAAGGAACAACAGTGAATGTTGAGGTTTTAAAAATGAACTAAAAAAATTGACAATTCAAATCCAATAGTGGATAAAAAAAAGAGGTAAATCAACGGTTAATAGTCTTTGAAATCAGTAAAATTTTCCCATTCTTTCGATGATTTAACCATTTTCTTTTATCGTTGGATACTGCAAGACAACTCGATCAAGAAATTCAGAAAGCACCATTTCACAACAAATTAATTGTTACAACAAGTATTTATTTCGTATCAGGTGCTCGGAATGGTTTTTGGTGAAGATAAAAGGCAAAAATTCCAAAAGCCCCAAGGATTTTGTAGGTTTATGGTTTTAAAATACTGCATTTAGCTGGATAAACTCGTGAGAGCTCCCACTTTGCTCCCCAATGCACGACATTTTTTCATTATTCCTCCCTAATTAATATAAAATTAGCCAAAGTTATTTACTTAAGGAAAACCTGAATTCCCCGATAAAAGTAAACAATTAGTGAGGGACACAGCGTTAGATGGATCGAGCAATTTAAATCACAAAATATTTTTGTTCCATTGCACATTTTTATCTCTCGGGTTTAACAAGCCATTGCAGTATCGCCCCATCGATGATTTTCTACTTGATTTTCAGTTCAATCCGAGATAATTAATCAATGAGTGAGAGGTAATTATAAAAAATTAACGGTTCGGAGAAAACGATGTGTATCACAGTATGAACATTGCATCTACAGTTCATTTGGCAACGGGCCAACATCATATGACACTATCCTTCATTAACAAGAAGAAAAAAAATCAATTATTCTCTATTCCTCAAGCTCATTCTCATCAAACGCTAGCCCCATCTCCAATTATTTTTCAATATCTTTTCAATATTACGACCTAAACACAATCAATTCTAGTGATCATATTAGCAAAACTAAAAAATTAAAATGAGAAATAAAATTTAAGACAAATTATGATATGTTTTTTTACCAATTCTGCATTTCACAGATCCAACTCAAAGGTCTATAAAATTTTTTTTCATTTGATTCAAATAATCCCGCTTATGTACAGTTGATGCAATGAATTTTCCCTATCACTTTTACTATAGAAAAAAAGAAAGTTGTTACGTATATGGCATTTGTACCTTCCCCAATGTCTTTCTCACTTGTTCGTTAGCGCATTTAATATATTTATAATTTTTTTTTTCTCGGCTTTCTCACGTTTATTTGTTCGTTCTTCGTTACTCCATTAATTTTCTAAGTGTTTGTTCCACAAGTTTTTAGCTCATCTTGTTTTCGATTTGTTTTTCTTTATTTCGGTTAGTACGACAAAGGCACCCGAGGAGAATAAATATTGACGATGACCACATTGTTAATTAAATATCAACAAATTCGACGCAACGCCGCACTGATAGTACACCAACGGCCATCTTATTGACAATGTTATTCATAAATTAATTTCTTTCACCATTTTATTTGTTTTATCATCGATGAAAAGTCCAGAATGCTTTTGTTTGCCTGTATTATATTACCTGTCATGATATCTTCAGTGGTTATTTATAAAAAAATACTTCATTATTTTCTGGAGGTAGATGCACAGGAAACAAAATTTTTCTACTTTCTTACGTTTTGTTTTGCTTTTTTTTCATTTTTACGAACAAATTCTGAAAAATTTCTCTTTAAATAATATTTGAGAATGGATTAAGCCAAATAACATCGAGACTAAACAGTCAGATTGACTAAGTAATCGAAAATAATGAAAGATGGCCCGAGGTTCCCACACCAATTTACTCATCTCCAGATGCACTTGAAGGAAATTAATAAGCAAGAAGTATCCATTTTCAACTTTGACAAACTCTGAGTTACTTTATTCATTCAATTAAATGATATTCTTGTGCAAAGCGGAGAGATAAGTGTAAACGAAAAAGAAAAAAAAAATTAAGAAAAAAAAAAAGAGAGATCTACAGCGCACACGAACGTGTAACTATTTGTTTTCCTTTCCTTATTTATATTCAATTTATATACACTGACTCTGAGATTAACGACATTGAGTTTGAGACGATTTAATAGTAGATAATACAAATGATAACGTAATAATCAACTAAAAAATTATGAACTACACACAACAGCTAAGCGCGCAATATTTGAATACCAACGAACTTTAATGAGAAAAAAAATTATTCACGTATAGTTTAATTCACCGATAAAACGGCAAATCTTGGTTGTTTTGTCTTACAACGGAAAAACAGAACATCCGAACTATACAATTGATTCAACAATTTGATTATACAAAACTTGGCCTGAAGATTTTATCAGCAATGAATTCTACCTTTTTCATTTCTATCTTATTTGTTCGTTTTTTTCTGCTTCCTTGAGATCCAGCTTACGAATTTGCACGAATCAGTAATGTAACAATCGGCACATCAAATCTTTGCTGATGCCGCTAAGGTCTTGTTTCGTCCATTGGTTAGTCACTGGCTGTACCGCTGTTACTGAAAATGTCTCCAGCATCACCACGACAGATTGGGCACGTTCGATTTGACTGAAATTACATGATAAAATAAATTAGTTCGATGTTTTACTGCCTCCGACAACAACAAACCATCAGCGTTTGCCATTAAATTTTATTGAAAAAATGAATACGTTGATATATGAGTGTCTATATAAAAAGGGACCATTTTGTTGAATTTAGTTCTCAAGATAATCGCAGTTTTTCAATTACACTACAGAATCTCCAGTTCTTTTTATTTACTTTATTTTGTAGTATTTTTATTCTAAATGGAAGCTGTGTAATCCATCATTTTTTCTGTCTCCTACATTTGCATGAGAATTTTATGTTTTTTTTCCAAGTCTTAAGGTCATACAGCTGAAATAAACAATCAGCAAAAATTGAAAAAATTAGAAATATTGATACGAAAAATTTTTGATTCGCCTGAGACTGATGGAAAATGTTATGAGATGATAGTACAGAGTTTCGGGATCGATGTATCTCCCGATTTTTCGATTGAATTAAAAAACAATACAAACAAATGGGATTTTGTTTATGACCTGATTTGATGTGATCATCTCCACTGATAAATTAACAATATATCAACTAATTGACGCAGAAAACAAGTGATAAAAATAGGATTAATTACCCTGAGCCATTTGTCAATGCACTTGGCATGGAACTCGTGAGAGCACGGCAGAGCTCTCAACATTTGCGGTGCCTCGAAATCGCACATGCAAACAACACAATTTGTTTGATCGCCATGAGGATTTTCAGCATTGAATTTGTACGAGCGTAATTGTTCGACTTCGGCCCGTGTAAGACCCCTTGGTTTAGCCTCACCGAGTCTCTCAGCAAGTGAAAGTAGTGCCTCATAATTCTCTGTTTCAGCAGACTCCGGGGATGACAGCTCAGTCTGACTGTATGGGGACAGTGGTGGATTGCTGAACATGGCTCTGAATTTGGAGAAGAGAGGAGAAAAAAATAAACGAAAATTTTCTAATTTTCAGACTAAATTGGGGCAGTTAGAGATGAGTGAGACTCACAGGAAATGGAGAAGTAGCCCGGAGTAACCGGTTGGTGGTATCGGTGGTGTTCCTCGCCATCTGGTTGTCCTTTGTCTTCTACCGCCAGTTGTTGCTCTTCGTGCACGTGACTGGAGCATCTCCAGTTGATTACTTCGAGTCTCAGGTAGAAATATCGGTGGTGGTGTCGTGACTTGGGTAAGCGCTGGAGGCGAGTAAGAGTGAGGTAGAGGCATCGGTGGTCCACCATTTGCCATTTGACGATGGTGCAAATGACTCTCAATCAGCTCCAAATCAACTTCCCTCTGTCAAAAGAAATTTTAAAAAAATACCATCAGTTTAATTCTCTTTGAGGAAGAGTCAGAAAAGAGTATATTCTTCTCACGAACATCTATCTTCATTTTAAAAAGTTGAGTGTTCGTTTTTTGGGAGTCAAATCTAGGAAAATCTACTGACAAAAGACTGAGTGCGGGTATATCTTTGGAATAAACGTTTTTGTTGAAAAAAAAAAGTAGAAAAACTTCAAGAACTCTACAAAAAGATATAACTGAAACACCATAAAGTGTTCTTTGAAATGATATATCAATATTCGTAATCATTTACTTTGGAAATATATGAAAATTGAACAGATGCGGAACTTTAGATAAAACATGAAAATCACATTTTCATGTTCAGACCGCCATAAGTCCCAGAAAAATGCCGGGAATCGCATAATTCACATAGCTTCTTGAAATTTATTTAATGAGCTTTCAAATGAGTATATAATATATTTTCTCAACATGAAAGGGAAGAATTATTCTAGAAGGGAACGTTACGAGCCATTTACTTGTGGATTATCTTATCAGCTTTATAATTTATCATAAAACTTTCGAATTCATATAAAGCGATTTGAAAAACCATTTGGAAAATATCTATTTTATCTCGGATTTGATGATACTTGAAGGAATGTACAGATGCTCTTCAAATACTCAACAAATTCTTTTATTTGAAAAATCTGGTGATGATTGTATGATTTGCGAATATGGAAAAATCATGTAAATTGAATCTTCGGCGAATGTTTGGCTAGTTTCAACTTCTCTGTCACTATATGAAGGACACAATCGAGAAAATTTACCTGTTGTGATAATTGATGGTGAGCTGGATAATGGGGGGCATGGACGGGTGGTGGTGGCGGATGTGGATGGAGAGCAGCTACAGGGCCACCCGGAGGGGTAGGATAGCCCCTAGGAGCAGCACCAATCAGACTGTGGCCTGGGTGGCCTGTAGAATAGTGACCATGATGATGATGATGTGGCACCTGGAGAATCAAAAAAATCATCTATCAGCTGGTCGAACAATATTTATCACTTCAAACACAGACTTTTATCATTTCAGGACCGAAATTAGGATAAATGCATTTTCTTCGATGCCAGTTTTTGGCGAATATCTCGGGATTGGAGCAACATAGCAAATTTTATGGGTAAATACTTTTTCTAGAAAAAGATGAGAGCTGCAAAAAAGGTTATTAGGAAAATATCGCTATCTTTCTTCTATTTCGAGATATTGGCTAAGAACTTGTATTTAATAAAAGGCACTGGTCTTATTTCACCACTTCGCAATAGATTTTCTAATTATTCTTTGATAAAAACAATTTAGAATGTCGTGAAATCAATTTTCACAAATGTGTAAGTAGACATCTGAAATTTTGGATCATAATTTATATTAATCGATCTAGTATTTTTTGAGATACACCGGTTTTTGAGAATAAAGATATCTTTTATCAATACCTTAAAAACTATTGCATGAGATTGCCTTTTTCTGGCATCGAACCATTTCCTGAATATCTAACGAATCAATAATATCTGGACAGGAGCCAGTCGTTTTTTAATTCACGGTTTTTCGAATTTTTCATTGATTATTTCAAAACTCAGCTTTCACATCTTTTCATCTATTCTCGTTTCCTTTATTTATAATATTCCAAATTCACTCGACTTTAGTGCAATTTTAATTTTAATTTTAAGATCATTGCAAAGACCATGATTTAAAATTTCCTCTTTACTTTTTTCGATTTTTTTCAAATTTCAATCTTGAAGTTTCCGATTCAGTCCTCAAAAAAAAATTCCAAATCCATAGAAAACCCAGGAGATATTAGCAGATATTTTGACCTTCAAAAATCGAAAATTCGAAATAAAAATAGCAATTCAAATCTCTTCCATTATTTGGAAGATTCCCTTTTCTTAACAGAGAGAACCAACAGCCACACCTCCAATGCGAAAAATCGAATAGAAAAATAATAATTACCTGGCACGAATGAGCAAAGGCATGTGGCCCAGTCGGGGCATAAATTCCATGAAGTTGGCATGGAATTCTGTATCCAGTAGCCTGTGGATGCCAGATAGGTTCACCACTGACAGTAACCCCAAGACTTGATACACCAACTTGTCCAACTTCAACGACAACAGGACCATTTGTACCCTGACTTGGATGATGTCCAGTACCAACTGGATGATGTGGATGGCTCTGATGGGCATTGTGTATATTATGATGGGCACTGTGTAAATTGTGATGACCATTGTGTAAACTGTGATGAGAATTGTGAATAGTGTGATGTTGTCCGTGTAATCCATGATGTGAATTATGAATAGTTGGATGGGAATTATGCATTCCAGGTATGAATGGATAAGACAGTGCAAATGAATCGGAATAACGAGGGTAACGATTACGTATTGGTGGACTGCCCCTTGTACTCATGTGATTACGGGGTGATCTACGTTGGGGGGCTGGGGGTAATTCCCAGGGACCAGAATTTGTGTGTAATGGTGGCGTTGGGGCTGAAGGAGCTGCTTCTTGCACATCTAATCCTGATACTGCACCGTTCCGGGATATTCTGCGACGTTTTCTTGATGGTGATTCACTCTGAAAAATTTTCGTATTCCATGAATCATCAGGTTTAACTACTCCATAGGATATTCGGAGAAGGGCAATTAGCTCGTGGAAAAGATTAGATTGTTGGCTTAGGGTTAATGTATCTGTTGTCATTGGTGGGCTCTTAGGCCAAGTCATTCAAAATATTCAAAAAATTGTACAATTCTATTTCTCGAGTTAAATAAATTGTAAACTTGGAGATTTAATACATTCATTAAACATTTCAGGGGAATTACGAGAGATAATCCGGAAATTTTATTTAATTATCATGATTTTAATATTTATTCTGTTCTCTTATCCAAATGTTTTATTATTAGCAGTTATATTTATAATGGACTTTTGAGGATTTTTGTGAATATTCCGGTTTCGCATTTTATCGTTATTTAATGACTTTTTAAAAATAGATAAAGCCTTGGAAAAAAACAGGAAAAAAATTTATCGAAAAACTAAAAATTTGAAATTAATAATTTTGGGGAAAAGGGGACAGGACATCCTGATGTTTTAATCATATCGTGTCAAAATATTTTGAAAAGTATTGGAGAACTTTCTATTTGACAATTCTATTGATTAGGAAAAATCCGACGGAAAAGACCGGTGGGATGGCTCTGGTTTAAGAATGAAAAGCGCCTAATCCTTTTTTTTTATTTGGGTGGCCCCATGTGTTGACCAGTCACGATGGACGTGACTTTGGTCGGTTTGACTGGATGTATTTTTTTCTCAAAATTTTGGGGGACTTATTGTGTGGAAACTGTTCAAAGGTGTCTGAAATGAAGAAATGAAACTGTTGGACTGCTTTATGAGCCTTTCGCGTCGTATTCAAACGTCAGATCTTCAAGAGTTTTTAGTGTACGTGATTTATGAGGGCTATCATAAATTACCGATTAAGTCCTTAAATGACTTGAGATGGGAAATATTTTCAATCCTTTAATTATCAATTAATCAGACATTCCCAAAAGAAAAATGAATTAATTTTAAGTAATTAATTTTCAGAATGGCAATAAAAAGTTTAATAAGGGTATCCAATACATTTTTTTGAAATTTCAATTCAATTTAAAGTTTGCATTCAATTTAAAGAAATAATAGTTGCTAAATTTCTTATTTGTCTTGAAAATTTAAGGAAATTAGATTTTTCACGAAAGCTCGAATTTTCAGATAGTAAAAATCGTAAAAATTCAACAAGAAATTCAATTGAATTTTGATTAATTAATAATTTCGTTATCTAATTCATTAAGTAATTCTCCAACAGTGTATGTTTACGTATTAAAT
This sequence comes from Fopius arisanus, assembly GCF_000806365.1. Taxonomy (NCBI): domain Eukaryota; kingdom Metazoa; phylum Arthropoda; class Insecta; order Hymenoptera; family Braconidae; genus Fopius; species Fopius arisanus. The sequence goes on from NW_011887868.1 coordinate 185,224, forward strand.
ATTCCTATCGAATTCAGTTTAAAAAATGTCACGGATAAGTGCATTTTTACTGATGCCAGTTCTCAGCGAATATCTCGGAATTGAAGGATAATAACGAATTTTATGCATCAACATTTTTTCTAGAAAAAAACGACAGCTATAAAAAAGGTATCTATGAGTATATCGCTAACTTCCTTGAATTTCGAGATATTGGCTAAAAACGAGTCTAAAAAAATGCACTTAGTCCAGTTTACCGCTTTGCAACAGATTTGTTTCGTTTCCTATTAAAAAAAAAACATTACAATTGTTTAAATTCACGGAAACGTTATTTTCTTTGGGCCCTTATTGATTTCTAGTACAACTCTGAATATTTCCGAGTTTATGACGATTTAAAAATAATTTTTAAGGGGAAAAATTAATGGTATACAAATGAATCATAGAATAAACTCGTAATCTGGGGAATGGTAATTTTCAAATGAATCTACAAAGCTTTCTCGGGAGGGGGATGAGTTTTACAGTCCTAGTGTGCTGCTCGTTTTTTTTTTTCAATTATTACCGTAAACAGCTAAACCAACTGTGGAAGAATGTTCTGAAATTCTGAGAATAATAAGGCGTGTTGTTTATGCGTTTCGTTTTTGTAACTAAACACTATTGGAATGAATGGAGGCTTTCATGGCTTCATGTCACCAAATGTTCAAACTCTTCAGATCTTTGTTTCTAGAGTTAGTTTCTCTGAGGAGTTTCAAGGGCCTGCACGTGTCTTTCGATCGTAAAGTTAACAAAGAAACAGAAAATTTTGAATTTCCTATTTGGAATCGATCGATTTTCATTCTTATGACAGATAGGTATGGGCTTTTGGGCTTGTATTATCTAATAAAAAATGTGAACAAACATGAGTTTATGGATTAAATAATCTAAAAATACAGGATATATAGGGGAGAGCCGGAGAAAATCAGACACTTGTGCAAAAGCGTTTTTAACTCATTCCCAGTGATTTTTTTTTATCACCAAAAAATCTTGGAGACGGTCTAAAAGAGTCCCAGTATTTTGTGCGAATTGAATTTTTCTTTAAATTAAGGCCCGGATGGACTATCTATCGAACGTCGACTTTTGTTTAAATTTTATCTTTTGAATCTAAAATACATTAAAATTTGGGATCAATTTTGGCTTGCGGGAAGCACTTGAATGGACATGAAAAAATAATGAAAAAAAAGAGGAAAAGTTATTGAAGGACGGTAAAGATCGATATTATTTAAAAAGGATTTACCAAGTTTGCAAAAAAATAATAAAAAATCCGTAGCTTACTTTTGCATCTAGCTGTCACTCAATCTTCTGGAGAGCAATGGTAAGCTGCGCAATTTTTATTATTTTTTTGTAAACTTGGTAGATCCCTTTTAAACAATATCGCTCTTTAGCGCCCTTCAATAATTTATCCTCTTTTTTTTATAACCATTCGGGTAGCTCCCGGGACACAAATTTGATCCTAAATTTTAATGTATTTTTGGCTAAAAAGATAAAATTTAAACAAAAGATGACATTCGATAGATAGTCCACCCGGGCCTTAAATTGTTGCTTTCTTACTTTTTTGAGTTCTCAAAATTCTCAAAATCCTCAAAACCATACGCCATCTAATGTGAATTGCTCATTTTCAGCTTCTCATCGCGAAAGTCTGTATAGGGGAATTTACCATTTTTTTTATCAGTTAAGCGTAATAAAATTCTAAAAAAACTAAAATGTTGAATAACGGATTCTTACGATCGAATAACTTCAAAAATCCATGAAAATTGAGAAAAAAACCGGAAAATTATTGCGCTTTCACGAAACTCTGAGAGTGATGAAACAGCAATAAAACGCAAAAACGATTTATTTTATCGTTTCCATCCGATCAACAATTGGTTATAAAACTAAAAAGGGACACCCTTAAAGCGTCGAATAGGATGATTCAGTTTTTTACTGATAAATGAAAAGCTCACCTTTCTTCCGTCGTCCTGACTAGGTTGCCTGTAATATGGCGGTGAGGGCTGGATTTGGACTGGGCTGAGAGGTAACTGATTCGATGCTAAAAACAAACCGAATATAATATTAAAATATATGTCACCTACAAAGAATTCATTAGGGTGTAGTTAATTACCCTGTGCAGCTCTTCGATACTCAATATCAACAGTACTGGCACCCAAGCTAGGACTGAGGTTCATAAGCGGTCCTCTCATTGTGTTCTCCTGTTATAACAAGATTCTATGATTAGTATCATACCCTAAATAACCTATTGTTTCATTGAATATGTATATATCAGACTTGTCCACAAATGTTGATGCGCAGTGGTGGTGTATTTGTTGGTGGGCCAGTTTGTTCCTGGGAGAAATGGGAGGACGGTAGGGGCTGCTGAGATACTTGTCCTCGTGGCTGTTGGTTGTGCTGCTGAGGATTTACTTTGTATCCACCACTGGGTCCACCCACTGCACCGTGATACACTTCCTTTCCTCCTGGTCCTGATGATGTTCCCACAACCGGACAGTCCCTGATGAAATATCACATTTTTTTATTAAAAAAAAAATTTATAAAAAAATTAAAATCAAAAAAATTCATTTAAACAATTTCATTGAAATTATAGTGATTTTCGATGAAATGTTTTTTTTTTATGACTCAATCCTTCTTCAAACTTTTAACTTTTTTAAACTCCAAGGAATATGGAAATGACTTGGTTACATGTCTAAGTATTAACAACAAATTATTATATACAAATAATAAATACAACAAATGTTGTATTTATATAACATATGTTAATTGCAAATTTATCAATCACCGAAATGTTAATATCTGCGAAATTATTTGGTGTAATAATATATCAAAATGAAATATCTCACAATTTTTTAATATTTTGTACAATATTATTATTGATTAGTGTGATCTGTTATTGTTTGTAATTATAATGATCTTTTGATTAGTGTGTAAGAAGCGAATCATCAAATCTGATGAATTGTTAATTATGCGGGAATTATGATAAAAAACAAAAAATCAAGTGAAATGCTGTAAAATTTTTAACTTCAACATTTTCAGATGCATTACTTTCGGTAATATTTTAGTTAATGTTTTTAAAATTAATATTACTCTCAGCAATATTTAGACGTAATACCAAATGACTTCAGGAACGATCAGTTAAAATGCTTCAATTCGAATAAGATTTTTCGCTGAATCTCCAGCAAGTTTATGGAATATCTCAAAATCAAAAAGCAATTGTAAAATTACAAAGATAATTTTTCGACAAACCTGCAAAAATTCATAGTGATTTAATTTTAATTTTTTGTTAATATAATTCTTTGTGAATAATTTATTTAAACCATCCCGTCATTCCCTTATTCCTTAAAAATAAAATGGTGCAATTTCGATATAATAGTCTAGAATTAGATGCAGAGTATGTAATGAGGATAGATCAAACACAAGAAAGAAGGAGAATAAGAAAAAAATAAATAAAAATAAAGTTTTTTTGCTCATGATCGCATATTCAAACCACCATTAGGAAATCAATGTTAATGCATGCTAAACAACTCAGTTGAATAATCAACAATAATAACAATGATGACGTGTACCGAATAAAATGCATCCACCAACCAACAGCCTAGGGACACAGATAAAATGCATAAAAATTGATAAACTCCAAAAGGAAAATTAAATTGCACATTCAGTGTACCACCGTGTCTTTATTTTTTAACCGGAACAATTATTTCCATAGAATTTATGACGTTGGATTTTCCTCATACCGTATTCAGACGTCATAACTCACGTACGTTAAAACGATTAAACATCTACAGCAGTTGATATTTTTCAAAATTCACATCACCGATTCGCCAAAAATTTCAAGTGAGCAGTTTTGACAAAAGGCAAGATGATTAATCCTTGATACATATATTTAAAAGAAGCAAAAAAAAAAAAATTACCAACGCAATGAAATGAGCAACCTAGAAAGAGCGACGAAGGGGCCTACAAAATGATTAATCTCTATCTCGAATTTTCTCTTTTTTTTATTAAAAAAAAGAATGTAACGTTTTTTGTCAACAATCTATTGCTCCATGAATAATCAGGTAATTCGTTCTTAAACTTAAATACGACAGCATTTTTTATGGATAATATAGATATATTGAAAATTGTCATTTTCGTTTTTTTAATTATGCATGTGTATATAGATGTATATGGATAAATACATATGTATATACGTGGAATATGTACAGGTGGTTGCATATATGATTTTTAATATGAATATTTCCTGAATTTTCATGAGTTGTTATGAATTCATTATTTAATTTTCAATACAAAAATTGAATAATGAACAAAATAATTTTCAGTCATGCAATCCACCTCGTACTACTCCAAATTAAATCAATTCTAGATCAATTCACGATCCGATTCTTTCAAGTAGAATCTAAAAACAATTTCATATAACATTTTAAATTCTTCCACATTATATTAGAATTTTTATTACAACCAAAACCGAATCTTAACATTTTCTTGAAAAAACGTTACATTCGTTTCGACTCAATTGATGATAATTTGCCTTAATCCTTCATTAGGGAAGCTTACCCAGTAAATGGACATTGTCTACAGATCAATCACCGATTTCCCGATAACAAATAAAATAAACAAATACCAAAATGTGATCTCTTGCTTGAATTGTTAGTAACAATTGTTATTTTTCACTAATGGCAGTGCTTTTCCTTCGATTTATTTCAATTTCGAAAAAACAAAAATGTTCATCCACTGGGTAGCTTTCTTAGACGCCCATATAGTGGAGTCTGGAGTAATATGGAACATGTTTTTGTTTAAATTTTTGTAACAACAATTGAGACTGTCGAATGTTCTTCTTAGATCCCAAAATTACTATTCAGAATGATAAACGATTTTTCGAAAATCATTTAATCACCATTAGACTTAATCTGAAACTGATTGTTTCAAGAAAAATGATTTTTTAATTGTTTAATGGTGTAATACGTCACGTGTATTGTGCAACAAAATCAGATAGAGACTTTTTACGTTTTTTCCTCAAATGTTGGATTCGTCAGGTCATCAGAATCTCTCACTACGAAATTCGATGAAAACTCCAAAAAATGCCTGCACGACATTTTTTTCAGAATCACAGTCGACAGTTTATTAATCGCCTAATTATCAAATACCTAATTTATCGATTTATCTGCCTTTGAACATACAAACAGATAAATGATGAATACAACAATTTTAAACTTCCATATTATTCCAAATTCCTTTAATCGATTTACCTTACTCTTTCCATTACAATATTACCTGCAATTTGTTGCATTATCCAGGATTATCGAGTTATCCAGAATCCCACTCGACAGTTTATCAATAAACTAATTTACTATCAAATTGTCAAACAGGGGTAAGTCCATTTGACTATTCCCAAGTTTTCACTGAATATCTCAGAGTCTTAAGACGACAGTAAAATTTTTATTGCAAACTTTTCTACAGACCCACTTGAGTGCCACAAAAAAATGTTCCAAAAAATTCCGTTATCTTCCTTACATTGCCGAATATTCCTCAAAAACTCAACTATAAGAGATAAGCCAACTTATCTCCCTCTACAACTTGTCTATCTTCCCTTTATCTATTTGCCTTTCTCCAACCATAGAAAAATGTTAAAAGTGACGAATGTAGCAATTTTCAACGTTCACATTATCCGAGACCCCTATGAGTCGATCGACCCTTTCCCTAGGTTAGACAATTAGCGTGTGTGTGGAAGCAAATTAAAAAAAAAATTATATAAAATTGGGTACAATAAATAAATGTTAATGGGAGAAAAGAGAGGGGAGTACCCATTGTGATATCGTGGCGACGATCCCTGACGATAGGGGTACTCCTTGTACTGCTGGTTAAGCTGGTTGTGCTGTGTATGTTGGCTGAGGGGATGCCAGCCAGAACGACTGTGGGTTGGGGCTGGACGAGTCATAGGCCCCGTTCCTGTACCACCACCACCACCAACGTTCCTGTATCTGCCCTGCATACCCATGCCCCGATGCTGATGATTACCCGGTCCGTTCATTTTATCCTCTCTCTCTCTTTTTTTTTTCTCACAATCTATCTGTCTCCCCCTCCTTCACTCGTTTTTTTTTATTCACGTCCAAGCCGAAGCCTTTTTCCTCCCTATGCCGCTCCCCCTTTCGTGTACACTTCCCACACTCTCTCAAGAGGACGTGGACGACTGGTTGGCAACCCACAGGGCACAGAACAGAAACACAACTCTGTGCCTGAATTTTTCGTCGAAAGTTGACTCTCTCCAAACACCTTTTTTCTTTTCCCTTTTTTTTATTATAGAACTTTTTCTCCTCTCGGAAGAGCCGATGAGGTTTGTGCTCAGCTGCCAAGGGCCAACCTGGCGAGTTATTCATACATACTATTATCATTAACTGTGAAATTGGGTACGAGTTCCAGGCATTTAGCCTGAATTCTCATTCGGAATTACATTTCGGGTACATATTCTAGATATTTTATGACGAATTTTCAGCCGGAATCAGAATTCGGGTACGCGTTTCAGGCATTTTTTCCGAATTTCCAGGCAGAATGAGAATTCGGGTACGTGTTCCACGTATTTTTTCCTGAATTTTCAGTCAAGACAAGAACTTGAGTACGAATCCTGTGAAATTCCCCGAAAAAACACAACTTCAGACGAGAATCGAACCTGGAACCTACCGAGTTACTAGTCCCGCGTTCTTCCATCTGAACTATTCAGCCTCTTTAACCATATTTTATGAATAGTCACTAAAATTATACAGCCGAACCGCTGTTCCTAGACTATTCATTTATTATTTATTCCTTCGTCGCGCTTTCTCGATCCTCGCCCCCCGTCCTTTCTTCACTCGTTCCTCAATATCTCATTATTTAACAGTTAATTGGTGAATTTTTAATCTGAGAATACATGCAGTTGTGGAGAATTTTGGAGAATTATCGTGCAGTTTGAAAATATAAAAGTGAGATGCATTCTAACAGAGTTACTAACACTCGGCCGTAGGAAATAAAAGAAAAAAGTGATATAAAAGGGAATGATCGAAGAGGGCCAGACGAGCGTGATGCAGGTTATAGGAGTCCTGAGAAAATTGATGTTTGGTGGAGGATGAAAGGGGATATCTATTCTCTCTTTATATTTGAGGCTCTACTCGGATACATTTGGGATAGTTATTCGGGCTTTTTGAGAACTCGCTTGGGACGTGGGGAGAGCGTTTGCGGCCCAAAAATCCAGGGAAACGATTAAGTGGACCGGAATCCAAGGCCCCGTTGCTTTTGGCTAGCACCGTAGTACCTATGTATGTATATAATATATATATATATATATGCATTTATCCCCTCCTCCTTTTAATTCTCTCTTTTTCTCTCTCTCTACACTTCCACTTGACGTCCAGTGCGTCTCAAACGCAGCAGACGGGAGAAAACCAGTTTACCTTTAAACTTGACGGGAATAAAAATAAATTTTAAAAAAGTTGATCGAAAATGTCGATAAACTTTTTATCCTCAATGCGGAAATCATTTTCAGTAAATGATTTTTTGCTGTTTTTTTGTAGTGTTGAGTCATGACAATGCGTGAGAATTTATTTTAAAAGTATTGATCATTTTTTTTTTAATTTCGAAATTTGGAAAATTGGAAAATTATACTGAAAATTTCACGTAAAGAATTCGAAAATTTTGAAGGTTCAAATTTTTAACAACAAAGTAATTAAAAACAATAAAGTTAATTTTTTTGATTAACAATTAATTAATTTGAATTGAAAATTTAATTGTATTTGATGGTGTCAAAGAAATTTAAATGCGAAAAATTCAGGCAATAATTTCCCTGAATTTTCACGAGCATGAAAATTCAAGCTTTCATTAAAAAATCCGTTACCACTCAACATGAAAACCCAAATTTTCTTGGAGTTTCAAGGCTGATGATGATAGATTCTGGATGCCATTTTAATTAGTATTGAATTGAAACTCGTGTAATTGGAAATTCAGATGACTTTGTGACGAAAATTTCAGGAAATATTTAACAGTGCAGAGAATGAGGGCGGAGTAGGAATTTCGATAAATTTTTGTTATTCTTTCATTTCCTCGAACGAACATGCGGGTGTTATTTGCTACCCTCAACGCTCTCCCAGGTATCTGTCCCAAACGTCGGGTAAAACCGTGAATAAACTGTTGGCTTTTGCCTCCATCGAGGGCCCCTAGAATATAATAAAGGACTTGATAGACGTCCGGACAGCAATAATAGGCCCTTTTCCTCGGCTCAGGTAGAAAAAATTTTCCCCAGTTTCATATTCCTCTCGGATTGTATATACAAGGTTTTCCCCGGATCACCAAATTCAAATTTTAAATTCCTCTCTCAAGTTTTCCCCAGGAAAATTCCACATCCAGTTTGACCAAATGCATTCGGAGAAACAAACCAATAGGAAATTCAAAAATTTGTAAATTCAACCAAATACTCAATACTGTTGAATAATTCCACTTAAAATCTTGAAAGACACCGAATTACTATGGAATTCCTGTCGAAAAAGATCTGAATATTTTCGTAATTCTCACTTTTCATATGACACTAGAAATTCATGAAAACGTGGAAAATTAAATTAATAATTTTTCTGAATTTTCAGTCTATTGACAATTCAATCACGACAAAAATGAAATGAAAATTCCAGCTCTCATTTAACAATAAATTATCATTAAACCCTAAAAATTCAACTTTCTCAAATTTCCAAGATAAATAAAAAAATTCAATCACTCTTAATTGCAATTAAATGAAGACTCATATAATGACTCCATGATTGAAATGCAGATAAATTTTAAACGATGAAGGTTGACCCTATATTTTTACCATTCATCCTGACTATCGAGGGAAATCGTCTGAACTCTTTTGAAAGAATATTGAATTTATACAGTATTTCGTTGAGACTTTCAGTGTTGCGTTATCAGTGAAATCGTCTCGGTGATTTCACGCTGAAACCTGGCGGTATGTAACTGTGCTATTAGTTCTGTGTTTCGGGTCAGATCGTCTACCATGACTCAAAATGAAAGAACCAAGTGAAGAAATAAATTAAAAAAAATGTTATAAAACGAGCATTGAGGTAGGAAAGTGAGGGATATTTCTGTTTCTCGCAGAAAAAGGTCTGATGTGGACGGGAATGAGAGGTACCCTGAGGATATACATTCAGCCATTTCTTTCATGACCAATACTATATACTTGGGATGTGGAGGCCCAGGTGGAGCTTCCTCCAAGAGCACCACCTGCCCTGACCCTCCTACCCACGCGGTGATCGCCCAACAACATAAGGCTTGCAGCTGATGCCTTCCTCTTTTTATTTTATATTTTATCAAGGAAAGTTCAAGAATACAGAAGTGGCCATGTAACAATCCACAATTAAACGAACCGGTAACGATTATTCCATTTTTCCATCCACTTTTGTTTTGAGAATGACAATTTCAAATAGAAGAAAGAAAATTTGGAATTTATTTGAGAATTGATTCACATGCCTTCGACTTTTTATTTTCTATTTTGTGAAGGAAATTACATGAAATCTCATGACGTGGAAGTGACTCAATTAAATTTTTGGATAAACATTTTTGGGAGCAATTAGTGGATCAATTATTATTGAATTTTTTTCTGTGAAACAAAAATTTTTGGGGAAAATGGTGAACCTGGAATTTATTTTTAACGATTTTTCCGAAGTGATTGATCAGAGTAATGCAGAAAATGTAGTTTTGATTTTGTAATTATTTAATGACTCAGGACGTCTCAACTTTTTTGGAAATTCGTGAATAGAGAAAAACAAGCGACAAAGTATGAACGTTAAAAAATCATTGAAAAATAACGATGACATTGGAGTTTTTCGCGTGAATCTGGTGAAAGCATCTCCCGAAATATACCAAAAATATACAAAAAGATAATCGTAATCGTAATTCGTATGGAAATCGAAATTCGCTCACAGACTGCACGAGTGGCTCAAAAACATATCTTTACAAGAAATTTAAATAAAAAAAAACCAGTGCGTTGAACAAAATCCCACAACAGTTCCGGAAAAGCTTTCTCGGAAAAGATTTCTGTGTGCGGAAAGAAATATTCAATAAAAGTAACGAAATTCCCCGAAAAAATTCCGCAGAATTTTCCCATGATTTCCTCCAATTATGTTCGACACTCGTTAATCCATAATTCACGTTTTCTTTATTTTTCTGGTGAATTATCCATTTTTCCATTAATCCATGAGATTGCCGTGAAAAAATAAGTTTTTTTGTTTTATTATTATTTAAGCTCACGAAGTTTCTTGACAATCATTTCATGCGTTTATTCTATAGTTTTAATTGTTTTCAATAATTTATAAAAAATGCAGGGCTATATTCCACTTTGCAACTTCGTGAGTTATTAAATATTGGCAAACCGCAAAAAAACGTTGTTTTCACATAAATCCCATCGTAAATTTGCCGGAGAAATGAAAAAAATGTGAATTTTGACGGAAAGGGTGTGAATTTTAAAAACACATTTCACTTGGCATTACAGGAAAAGCAATAATTCATTATTTCTAATGAATATTTTTGTCCATAGGTTCCAAAATTCATCAAATCCGTGATCCGCGAGTTCTCTTTCAAAATTTTTGTGGATTAATCGCGGAAAATCGTTTTTTGATGGCACAAATAGCTAGATGTTCAAAACGAATGATTTATAATAAAAATCAATCCGATTGAGTTGAATTTATTCTTCCTTTATTTTAAATTATTTGCTCGTAAGGCACATCCACATGTTTAGAATTCCTGGAAGGGATTGACTCAAAAAATAAAGATCCTCAAAATCTCCATTTACAAATTTATGTTTCGGAATTGCAGATCAGAAAAATGTTGTTTCATGGAGTTATTGCCAATATCTTCTCATTTTTCATGTGTTTTGTAAATTAAATTTGAAAAAATATACAATTTTTATTTTTCATTTTTATTTAAAGATAAATTTTGATAGTCTTGCGTCTATGTCTCTATATTTTTCGGTAAGATTTTATACAAATTTTCCGGAATTTATACAAAATACATATTCCTGAGGACGTGGAAAAATTTTTACGCGTCCATTAAATTTCACGCGATATTAAATAAAAATAAAAGTGAAGACCCCTAGATTTTTTCACGTTAATTTTACCAACTGTCTCCCATAAATCCATAAAAAAAAACTCAAAGAATGACAAGATATCGCCAATAACACCGTAAATAAAAATATCAACGTACCCTGCACTATAAAATCAATTTTTATAAACCAGGAGAACTGTATTATTTTCGAGGTCAGTTTTTAGCCAATATCTCGCAACTAACCAAGCACATCAAATTTTTCACCAAAACATTTTCTGTAGAGTCGAATGAGAGCTACAAAAAACGTAATTATAAAAAAATAGCCATCTCCCTTAAATTCCGAGATATCGTGTAAAAACAGGCGTCGAAAAAAAATGCATTTATCCTCTTTCACCGGTTCGCTCCAGAAATAGGCCATATGCAATTTTCTTTTCGGAAGACAGGGACTAATTGGACTTTCCCAGTGATAACACGAGAGCTGAATAAGGAGACAAAATACAAAATGAGAATGCCGTCACAAGAACGGCATTTCCGACGTGGTGTGTGCGTACACGCTTAGGGTACCGATCCATGTACCTACAGTACATACAGGCCGGATCGATTGTAACTAAACATTAGCATCCGCGTGTTGGTTCCATGTATGTGACTCCAAGTACCCCAATAGTCTGTATTTTTTCAAAAACCAATTAACCTCCCACTCCAAAAATCCCAAAAGCCTCAACTCTCTCCTCTCGACCTACGATTTGACCTACTGCGTACGTCTCATAATTCCCACCAAAAGAAAATAAAAAATACACCTAAATGACAAAATAATTACCATTTGAGAGTAATATTCCCAAGGCAAAACAAATCCGAATAAGAATATCCGAGTTACAATAAAAGACTCTCACTTTCCACATTGTCGATGAATAGAATGATAGAGCAAGATAGGGAAGAAATAGAGAAAGGAATAGGCGAAACTCCCAAGTAACATGTAAAAAAATGAAAACTCCAAACTTTCATGCTTAAATCAATTTTTTCCAAAGGATTTTGTAAAGCGCTCAGTGTCATTCCTGTTATCGAGTCTCTTGACAATGAAAAAAAAAATGATAAAAAAAAAAATGAATGAAATCGACGGTGTGGATTAAACTCGTCGCCTACCGTATGGGATAACACTCCTGCGTTGCCGTCATACCACGATGGATAATGATGAGAACAGTTTAAAGGGTCGCACAAGATTATAACACGAGAAACTCAACGGTGATAGAAAAAAAAAAAAATCCGAGGCACAACGCGACACTACACCCACGCACTCATACACCTATCTATTTATTTATTGGTTTGCTGATTTCTGAGTTGTTGACACACGCGGGCTCATCATTTTCAAATCGACTGGGGTGGGAGGTAATACTTTAAATGGATGAAATGAAGAAAAAGGGTACGAAAAAATGAGCCGACGGGCCGCACGAGCAAAAGCAACGCACGACAGACTGAAGCAGACTGAAGCGAGTCACTAGTCGCCCAGTTTTCGACCCACTGTATTTCACAACGTTCACAACCAACACAACACCCTGTGATTCCGCAGAGTGGGGGGAACTTCCAGTGACGCACCTATTTCTCCAGTCGCCCCGTTCACATAATGTATTTTTTCGGTAAATATCTTGATAATTGAATAATTTTGAAATTGAAATTGATAATTGATAATTGAACCCCCCAAGAAATTAAATACCGAAAGTTTTAAAAATTTTTTTTTGTTATTCCCTCTGACATTTTCACTTTTTTTTAACATGACAAAAAAAGTTCTTTTTCTAATATATCTAAATTTATAGGTAGGTCTCAATTAATAATACTAATTTCAAATCAATTTTCTTATTTGTTTTTTCTTGTTTTTTTACTCACCCCTTCAATGCACTGTTTTTTTTTTTTTAGTCTAGTCTTCTGATAGTTTTTAGCGGTTGTGGGGGAAAATTTATTTTTCCGAATATTTAAACGTATGTGGATGTAGGTCTGACATATTTTAAGTTTAAGTAAATTTTGGTGGTTGTTTTTTCAATTTTTTATTGTCGCCCCTTGGATAGTCTGAATTTTTTTCACTCGACCCGAAAAGACAATAATCTTCCAAATATATTTAAATATAGAAATAATACCAATCTTTAATAAGTCAAAGTCAAAGTTTTAATAAAGTCAATTTTTTTGTTTGTTTCCTTTTTTATAGTGGCACCTCCTCGATATACTGCCTTTTTTTATTTCGCCCCCATTTTTACTAATAATGAGCGAAAAATTTATTCTACCAAATATATAAAAACATATAAATAGACCCGAAAGACATACTAATGTCAAATCAATTTTCTCGTCTTTCCCCTATTGTTTTCATCCCTCTGGGCCTTTCCACTGACGAAAAATTTATTTTATTAAATATATTTACCCTCCACCAGTAAATCTACATAAATACTTCCATAAATTCTCTTGTTTTGTACTTTTGTCTTGTCTATTTTTCCTATTTGTTTCAGTCGTCCCTTCGAATTAGGAACTCTTTTGTCTATATTTAATCCCACCAGTAAAACTACATAAATATACACACTAATGCCAAGCAAATTCTTTTCTGGTAGTGCCTCCTCATTATCATATAATTAATAAAAGAATTTTTTTTTCAGTACTCATCTCTATTTTTCATCACAACCGTTTCCAAAATCACGGACCCTTTTCCAAAAATCTCCACCGAAAGCCCAATTTTCTCAATTCTCCCGTTTTTTTTTTATAAAAAAATGAAATTTTTAAACTACTGTTTTGCGTAGAACTCGTGGAGATTTCAAAATTAAAATTTCAAATGAACGGAGTCTGAAGACCGCACCCATTCCTGTTTGATGATCACGAGCCCTGAGTTGAGAATTTACTATAAACATATTCTCAACAAAACACATGTGCGTAATAAATGGAAGGGAAGTGTGGAGATGATTCTATGTAATTTATCTCGTTGTTTCCTTTCGTCCAGCGTGAGTTCATATTTATAATATTCTCACGTCCACTTATCGACTGAGTACGTCGATAAAATAGGTAGATGACAACGTCTCGAGTAAAAAATAAAAAAAATATTCTACCGAGAAAAAAAACATCTAAATTACTGAAATATATCTACTAACCACAAAAAAATATATTTGGCATTATATTCTATGGGAGTTTTTATACAGTGATTACCAAATTTACTGGTGTGA
>NW_011887868.1:200386-206440 GCF_000806365.1 Fopius arisanus
AATTCACCATTTTTTTATTAGTTAAATGCAATAAAATTATGGAAAACCTGAAATGTTGAATAATTAATTCTTACGATCGGTTTTTTCCCCTCGTTTCTCATTGGATCTCCTGATTCATCCCGTTTTGCCCACATTCCATTTTATCCTGCGTCCCATTTCGCCCGTCTCTCCCCTATATATTGCAATAATATATCGAATTTGCGTGTATTATAAACATTTTTACAATTTATTTCCATATGAGGAGTTGCCTAATGTAAAGACGAATGATAAGAGATAAAAATAAATAAGAAGGTTAAGAGATGGTGAATTTTTATTGAATTTACCATTTAATTTTTCACCTGATTTTGTAGGATTGTCGTTTTTTCATTGAAATTTCAGTTTCAGGGACGTGCGAGGGAGTTCAGGGTATCAAGCCTCTGGTGGTGCATCCAATGGGGACAACTGTATCCCCTTATCAGCTGAAAAATTTGTGAGCCGTTGAGGGAGCGAAAAGCCGAGGGGATGCTTCTACAACCAGTGGGGGCGTGCGATTAGGGTTTCCATATGTATATAACACCGAGACACATGCAGGGGCGTATGTACTCAGATCGATAATTTTCCCCCCAAAAAAAAATTAGTTTCCATGTCAAACCAGTGTTGATTAGTCTTCCTCTAACCCAGCAGTCCGGGATGGAGATAAGCGAATGCATTTCTGGTTTTCATCGTATTGCTGAGTATCTGGTGATTGAAATGGGGGAAGAAAAAATTTACTGCATATCTTTCTGCTCAGTATTTTAAATAATGAATAGAATTAATTTCAGTGATTATTGGTGGGAATCGAAGAAAGGATACAATATTCTTGGCTTGAGGTGTTTTTAGGGCCTTTTAGTTCCGAATGGAGGCCTTGTATTTGACCGGTTCTTCGATTCTCTAATTTCACTGGCGAGTTTTTTAGAATTTTATGAAGCGAGAAAAAATTGGGTTTTTAGATCATGTCTGTGTGTATGTGCTGGAAAATTCGAAATTTTGAAGATTAATTTTTGGAAAATTCAACATAAATACAAGGAAATTTGTCGCAAAAAATCCGAACTTTTAACCTATAGGTATGATTAATCTTCTTCTCTGATGCACTGTTTCAGAACGATCGGTCCAGTAGTTCCTGAGATATAGCAACTTTTTCAAATTCTGTTTTCCTAATACCTCAAAATCTATTGATTTATCTTTCTAATTGGGATTTTAACCTAGAATATTTTAAAAGTTAGGTTGTGGCTCAAAAGAATGTATTCAGGCACATTTGGAGCACTGCGCATGTCAGGACGTCCTCAACCAATGAGTTTATGGTAATAAAGTGATTTCGAAATTGCCGCCGTAGTCATGGCACGACAGCATTGGCTGAGAGGTTTCGAAATTTAATCGCGACTCCTCAAGGGATTCCAATTTTACCGAATTTTTCAAGCAAATTATATCTATACAATTGCTAAAATTGATTTGAATTCCAATTTCAAAATTATTTTTATTGTCGAGTCAATATCAGTAATTAGACAGTTCTCGAGTAAGTCGATATTATTAACAATTGACCATTTTGATTTATTTAGAAATTAAATATATCTCGAGTTTTGGACAGTTTATGGAAATTTTGATTTTTGAATTTCAATCTTTTTTAAAGTACTGTTTTACGAAATACTCGGAGACAATTAAGGGAATTTATTTTCCAGTGCAACGATGTAAAACAGAAAAAAACTTTTGTAACATCAAAGACGAATAAAATAATAATAATAATGTTTTCCAGTGCAGTGGCAGCAGTCATACGAGGTTAATTCAATTGCAAATGGGTTGAACAATATTCTTTATCAGTGATATAACGTTCAGTGATTGCCAAATAGAGCCTTTTTGTTTGTGAGGAAACGAAGTAGTAAACTTCAAGGCTGTTGCCATGGTTTTTTTTTATTCATTCGCCATTGACTGCCCAGTTAAATGCACGTACCGACCAATTACACAAGGAGAAATGAATTTCCCAAAAATTACATGACAGCTTCGTAATCGATGGAGCGATGTCGTTTCATAAAAAATTACAGAACTAAAATGAATTTTTACGTCAATTCACGGCCATCGCGATTTTTTTATTCTCAGTTGATCAATTATCCGACGAAAAATAGGGACAAGAGGTGCAGAAAAGGCACTTTTCGGTACGACGTGAAGGTTGCAGCAACAAACCGATAAATATTATTAGTCTTTATTAAACTCCATATCGACCTTATTATTGCTCAATTTTATCTCAATAATCGCTTCAAGGATACGATAAATTGCGAAATAAAAATGAAATTTTTAAAAGCAATTGAATCCATAATTGTTAGTTGAAAATATTTACCGTTATTTAAATCTACTAAAACAAAATTTCTTACTAAAGTCGCATTAATTTATATAAAACCTGATCATTATTTACATAAACAATGAAAATGAACCAACAATTTTGCAGAACTAATAATATATGATCCTATTCTAAAAGAGATACGCTTGACACAATCGATTATCTCGAAAATCTCGAAATCACGAAACCACGATTCCTGATTGGTCAGCCTAAAGTGGCGGGAGATTTCAAAGTCGTAACTCTCTTACAGAAATCGTTTCAAACCCTGTACGGTCTCTCGTATATAAAAAGAGTCTGTTACGTGCAATTAGTTTTCATCAAAGTCATCCTATTTACTTATTTATTGCAACTATTAAAAAAAGCGCGTAAATTCAAAAGTTGCAAAGTCTACTGTGTTGTAAAATATATTCTGAAGATTATTAAAGGAGTATTGAATTTTATTATTCATTACCGAAAGAATTGATTTCTCGTTTGATTGCGATATACGCCACCAGTTCGCGCTGCAAACTCATATTTTCTAGGGATTTTTTATCGGCCTAGCGACGAAATGCACTTTTTTTCGTTCCACACGAGAACGATAGGATAAATTCACGATAGTTAAAGCCTCTAATGTAACAACGGACACAAAAGCCAGGGACGTATTCGAAAGTGTGTGATAAGATATTGCGACACTTTCAACGCATGGGTCATACGTAGTGGGGGAGCCGTAACCAAGGGCATTATCTCGACAAATGTTTAACCACTCACTGTCGTTCTACTTTCAAAATTATTTTCAAATTTATATTTCAACGTAAAAGGGCCGTATCAATTTTTGATTATCAAAAACTCACAGAGTCATTTGATTATGAGGCATTAATTATGAGGCATTTTACACTATTTTGATTGGCCAGAAAAAACTTTTGCTAGATTTTTCAAAACCAATAAGAACAACCAATATTTATCGAATTGTAATGTTGTCAATAATCGCATATCCCGGAGCACCTATTTTGTATGTTGTATAACTTTTGAAAAAAAATTTTGGCTTTTTTTTCTTCGGGTTAGAAATATTTTGGACATCTACAACATATCGAAAAAGTGTGGAATGCTCTTTATAAAAGTTTAACTCGAGGGAAATATTCAATTAAAATTACAGAACTTTAATTTGTTTCTTGATTATGAAAGGGATTAAGAAAATTTACGGGGTGTGAATCGTAATTTTTCACAGAAAATTGAGACAAAAATGGCGGACCGAAATATACGTAACTTCCATTGAATATTTCTCTCTGGGCAGTAAATTTTCCATTTCCCTTAAAAATTTAAGAAAATAGAGTTTTTCATATTAGATGATAATTGATTTTCCAATGAAAGTTTAATTTTTCATGCTCGTTATGAAAATTCATCATTAGATAGGGGAGACCCGGGAAAAACGGGACGGTAGGCAAAATGGGACACGGGATAAATTGGAATGCGGGTAAAATGGGATGAATTGAGAGATTCAATCAGAGAAAAGAGGAAAAAATCGATCATAAGAATCCATTATTCAACATTTCAGTTTTTCCAGAATTTTATTACACTTGACTGATAAAAAATCTTAAATTCCCATACATAAGGGATTTCACTATGAGAAATAAAAAATTATTAAAAAAAAGCGATTCAAGGTAGATGGTGTATTTTTTAAAAATGTTGAAAAATGAAAAAAGTTAAAGAACAACAGTATAATGAAAAGAAAAAAAATTGAATTCGCCCCACACACTGGGGGACGTTTAGGCTGTTTCCAATATTTTTTGGCGAAAAATAAAATAACTGGGAATGAGGTAAAACATTTTATGCCACTCAGCCTAACCTCGTACTTTTATTGCCCTAGGGAGGTAACTTGCCGTTTATCGCCTTTCTTTTTACTTACCTCCCTTGGGCAATAAAAATACTCGGTTAGTCGGGCCTCGTAACATATGCCACTCGGTTTGAAAAGTATGTTAGCAACATTTGATCAGAATTTCGATAAAATCTGTTGCCAAAATACTTTGCAGCCTTGTACCAAAAATTCCCATTTCTGTAATCGTCTCATTTTGCCCGACTCTCCCCTACGTAATTTTCCTTGAATATTTCTCTGGGGCAATGAATTTTTCATTTATCTTAAAAATTCAAAGGAATTGGCCTTTTCATGTTAAACAATAATTGATTTTCTAATAAAAATTTGAATTTTCATACTCATCGCGAAGACAAAAATTATTGTAAATGAATTTTCAATATTTTTACGGTTTTTCAGTGCCATACAGACCTGAAAATTGAGAATCCCCAGAATATAGAAAAAAGTTGATCCGTCAGTGGAGAATTGTACAGAAATGGTATAGTAAATTCCTAAAAATTTCATGATTTTTTAAAATTTCGCGTGTAATTTTCTAGAAGTCCGTCTAATTATTCCCTGAATTGTTGAATAAACTTAATTGTTCACAAAGCGTATTTAGCACCCTCGTGCTATCGACAATCAGATAGAGAGGGCATACCCGTATATAATCTCCTCATGAGACGCTACTGCGCACTAGTTGGTCGTTTGATTCGCTCCAATCTATCGACAGTCACTGACATTTTCTCTAGTTTTTCCAAATTCAAAATGCATCTAAACAACAGGAACAACATCTGCGGTGTTTAAGGGATACATTGAAGAATGTAAAAGGTGAATATAAACTTCTTCATGACAAAAAAAATGAAAAAAGTGCTTACACTTGCTATTTTTATTCAAAAATACAAAATGTTACATGATGTTTAATTCAATAGTCTCTCCATTATTGAGGAAATAAGGAATTGTTACAACGAATTTTACAGCGAATCAAAATAAATAATTAAAAATTTAGGAGAGTGGAAGCAAAAAAAAAATGATATAGCACCAGGCGATAATTAGGAATTTATACATAGTGATTAATTACAGCATTTTATATCATATTAATATCTTGTATTTTACATTTTAGGATGAATAAACAGTATGTCATAAATGCATGCGTATATAGCTCATTCGTAAACAAACCTGTGAACCTAAGGTACAATTACATTAAAAGAGGTAATACCATGTAAAGTAAACATTCATAAGTCTCGATAAACTAGCATTTTGTAATAAAATGGAATAAGCAAATAAGATAATTAAAGGTGAAAAAAAGACTTTGACACGTGGAACTCCAATTAACTTTTATATTCTGAACAAAAAGACCTCCAGTTCCAAAGGCATTATTACCTTATTTAAAATAGACAACAGTTTCTTATTCCATTCAATTATCAAAATCAATACTTCCGAAATGAATGAGTAAAAAATGAACATTGGCGAAGATGGTATCGTTCAGGATATATTTGTCACAAAGACAATCTAGTGTTTTTATGAACAAATGGTGAGAATAAAGATAAATCAGAGAAATATATTTAAAGCATTGGTTTACAGGAGATGCTTAGAGTGAGGATACAAAAGTTATTCGTGTGCAAAAATTTTCTTCACATATCATTTATTTATTCGACAAAAGAGATTGGCAAAGCCCAGCCACCAGTCGTGAAAAAATCGGGAGTTTGTGTAGCCAAGCGAGGATCGAGAAGCATTATTATAATTTCTCCCTTCCTTATATATATACCAAAAGGCAGTGAAAGTAATACGAAGACGAGCATTATTCAATCCTCAATTCACAGGAGAAAAATCACGGAAAACTCTTGGAAAGTGAATGAGAAAAAAAATCAATTCTAAATTCCGG
>NW_011887868.1:206815-243350 GCF_000806365.1 Fopius arisanus
CAAAAAAACCGATAATTTTAACGAAAAACAGAACAGGGGCAGAAAATCCTCAAGGAGTTATCACCAATATCTTCTCATTCTTTGTTTTTTCTAAATTTCTGGAAAACGATGGATCAGATGAACTTGACAAAACATACCATCTTTAATGACTAATTGTTTAATGACTAATTGTTTAATGACTCATAATTTCGAGTTAACTGAAAGATTGATAAAACTCTTCGAATTAAATACGAATAACAAAACTTGAAAACGGTCAATATTTCCACACAATTGTTATCATTGTTTCTCAAAAATTTGTAAACAAATTGAAAAATTACAAGATATCAGCAACAACTCCTTTAAACACCGACGCACAAAGTACGACGTCATTTGAGAACGTGAGATTTGAATTGACGACGAATCTTTTACTGGTGAAAAATAATAATAAAAGAAATAAGATGTACCGAGGATGTGCGCCCAGCTGTTGTTACGGTGATAGCCAGAGGCTCAGGGCACCACTCTTTGCTCCAAACAGTGAACACACACCATTGTAAAAAAAAAAAAAGAAGGGAAAAACATCCGTCCTGTTGTCTGTCCCTGTCTTTCACACTACCGTCACGACCCCACCCATATCACCTCATGTATACAATCGAAATCTCTCTCTCTTGCTCTCTCTACTTCCATTTAAATCCCCTAACCCCTAGCACTTTGACGTTACCTCGTGCGTCACCGTTTCCGTTAAATAAATAATTAGAAAAAAAAAAAAATTCATCAACAACTTCCACCCTTTATCCTCTCCAACAGAATCACGACTCGAAAATACTCAATTTGTTCACTAACATTGCCATGAGACATAAATAAAGACTCCATGTGACTAGTTCCATACCAATAGATAAATAACATTAATAACGACACGCATTTTATTCTACCTTTCTTTCACATAATCTTTTTAAAAATTTTCAGTAAAAAATTTCAAGTCGCATTAAAATGACGATAGATAACAATTTTAAAGAAACTGATGTCTCGTGTTTTTACAGTACCTCACAGTGAACAACTGTTCATTCCCAAATCCATTTCTCAGTTTGTCGATTCTTGGCGTCTCCTTGAATCCCCAACTCTCACTCCTCCTCTCTCCCTCTTAGCAAATAATTATTTCACGTTATCGTTGTTAATAATATTCATGGGTGTATGCCATGGATGAAAATAAAAATGAAAATAAATAAAAAATTAGGGCTCACTTGTGCATACCTTGTGACGAAAAAATAAAGGAGAGAAAGAAGGAGAGATTGTACCACAGCGCTGCTACAAGTGTACGGATATGAGCAGCACTTTTCCAAGTAAATTCAACACTCAATGCACGAGGCCAAGAGCTACCTCCAGCCAATCACAATTCAGAGTCGATACGATCGTTATAAATAACATCGATTTCACCCTTGCTAATAGCTTTTTTAAACAAATTATCATCCATCCCGGGTATTATTCAAATATTTAAACATATTTGGTGGACTTGTTTCATCAAAATAATACGGATTTTGGTGGGAATTGGGGGATTTTTGGGAAAAACCGAAGTTAACCGATGTTGACCGAGGTGATCATGTCGTCTGAGTGGCCGGACGAGGTCATGCGGCGAAATATCTCAGCTCTGATTGGCTGTACCCTCTCTATTGGAAAATAAATGGAGATGAGAGACAATGTAATCCCCCCCAGGTTGTTAGGCATCATCGCCACAAAGAGGAAAGCCACAGTGTTGGAGAGACGGTTCTTAGCCTAGGCACGACATTAAAATAATCGATTTTTTTTTTCTTGTGTGTATATGGGGTCAGCGAGTCGGTAACTTGTGTACACTCGTTCATTATTATTTTGGTACAAAGAAGTTGATTTTCTTTTATTCATTTCTGAGTAAGAGATGTCCTTTGGAGCCCATTAGTACAACCATTCAAGTGTGTGGTACGTTCTGTGCGTGTGTGAATTACACTCCAAAATATTGTTAACAAAAAAGAAGAATAGAGGAGGAATTGGAAAAATAGTCATTCAGTTACCCGTGAAATTTTATTTTTGAAAATACAAATAACGGACAAATCATTGGAGATCAGAGTCGTGTGACCTCTGGGTTCTTTTTGTTAAATTTCTCCCGGAAATAAAAATACAAACAAAGCAACCCACGCGGCGGCCATCTTGTGTTGCTTCCAGCTGGGGTACTTGCACGCGAGTTCATTATCTGTTTGAAAACATTGTGAGTTGGATAGTATCAACGGACAAGGAGTACGAACATTTTGGAAAAAAGTGAGAAATTGATCAATCGGATGTTGCAATTTTCACAAAGTATTCGGACACTAGGCGTTTGGATATCTCATTGGAATCCTAAAATTGGGACACGGTAGCATCGTTAACGATCAAATCTCTCTTTTTTATTCACCTCTTTATCCATATTTTATATACAAAGAAGTTATAAAATCTTCCCCCCACTCATTGGAATGTGTACACTTGGAACTTTTATCAATTCTGTGTGGTGTTTATTCGTGTGACGAGTACCTGGCAATATATTGCGCAGTTAGCCAAAACGACATACATTGGAAACCGGAAGTTGGAGTAATACGAGGATACGCTGTTATTTTTATTTTTTGAGATTTGTTTTCTTTCATTGTCGAATGAGAGTTTATCAACGTCTTGAGAGGCATCCACGCTTGGACTCTGAAGGTAATTTTTAGTCGATATTTTGAGAAATTTAATTTATAGGAGGAAATGAGTTTAACGATGTATTGTTAGGTTTTCATAAGACTCTCGGAAGAAATAGATCAGAGAAAAAATAGACCAATGTTAATTTTCCTATGGTCTATTAAGCTGAGTGGGTTTTGACGCGTTCTGGATGTGTGACCTATTTTTTCCTGGTCTATTTCTTCTGCCTAGCGTTTCATAATTGTTCACGATTTTGGCAGGTTTTTCAGTCTTCATTTTCGGCCTTTGTCCTTATTTAATCACTCATTAACTTTTATAGACGTACGATTATTTTATTTTTATTTAGTAATTTCAATTGTTGAAAAATTGGGACAAAGCAGAAATTATTTTGACGGTTATGAGACTGAGAAATACATCTTTACAATTAATACTGAGTAATTCCGTTTTGTACCAGTGTTTTTTTCTTCTCCGGCGCTGGCCTTACTATCGATATAAATCGTGTTTATTTATTATGATTTGAAGCGATCGGTATCAAGGAGTGATCGCAATGAAATTTGAACCCGGAAAAATCAAAGAATGAGTCGGCGAGGAGTGGGATATTGTAAAAATTGAGTCAATTAAAAACAATTTCTATATTGCTGAATGGGTTTAGGAGGCAGTTGCCAAATTTCAGAAACTTCAGGAGCAGAATCGCAATAAAAATTAAATTTAAACACATGTTTCATTCAATAATTTTATTGGATTATCGATAATTCCAGTATTTTTTCACATTTTCGATTGGTCGATAATAGTTTATATTCAAATAACGTAAAAATCTGGAAATAGTGATCTAATCACCTGTATTTTATAAATATCCGTCTCCTCGTTGATTCATGTTGAAATATTCAAATTAAGACGACCTGGCTTGAACTACAAATTGTCATAATTTGTAATGCTAATAAAATTTTCTGTTTATCTTCTGGGACGGCTTACCAAGGTCGCCACTAAACATCTTCTAGATGATCATGTAGTTTCAAAAGTAAACAGCTTCCATTCCATAAAAACAATACTTCAATAATATTGAATAATCATTTTTAAACCTTTTTTTATTAACAATGTTGCTGTCTGTATGATAAATAAGTAGAATAAAATGAGAAAATGATTAATTAATGCAAAGAGAAATTCTTTAAGGACCGGTTCGATTATCTGGAAAAGATAATTTACTCCAAAATTGGGATTCCTAATTACTCTGGCAATTAATCGTTTTTTTCAATAATTGTTAGCTAGCGTTCTAGCGGTTGTCAACGACTAGAACGCTAGCTAACAATTATCGAAAAAAAACAATTAATTGGCGGAGTAATTAGGAATCCTAATTTTGGAGTAAATTATCTTTCCGAAATACTCCATCCGGCCCTTAATGAAGTGCAATAAAATCTCCGACTCAAGAATATCTCTTCTTCACCATTGAAAATTAATGAATTATTTGATGAATAATTTGCAGAAGCTGATTAACAGAACTGAACGATAAGAAATAAAAAAGAAAAAAAATATATCAAATCATGACGAATTCAGCGCCGAAGATGAGCAACAGCGTTGCGAGGCAGGGCTCACCAAACACTGGTGGCAAACGTAATGGTGGGGGAACAATAAAATCATCGAGTTATTTCAACAGTAGCAGTAAACAGGTAAAGAATGCACATAACGGTCGGCAAAGTTGTAGTCCACAAATTTCACCAAAATATTGTGGTAACTCGCCAATGAGACACGAGAGTCCACGTCATGGTAGTCCAACGAATACGTATTTTGCTGGTGCTAAATGGTCCGAGCCACCCTCCCCAGCTAGCCTACCAAAACCACCAAGTCACTGGACAACGAGACTCATGACCAGTTGTCAAGCTGAGGCATGTCACAACATCTCAAATCATCTAAAGATCATCCTCAATACCCAGGCTTGATATTCAAGCATTAATACCGCTTGAAGATACATTTTTTTTCATCGAGAAAATACGAACGAACAAATAATGATTTTGGTGGCCAGGTATTGGGATTTATTAATTAGCACCACGAGCCTTCCATTAATTGGACTGGGGGCATTCTATTGTCCAAACTTGTGACTTTCATCAGCAAATTATATATATATGTATATATATATATATAATACAATAACAATCTATATATATATATATAACTATAACAATATATGTGTATATTTTCTTCTTGTTCGTGGAAGGAGAATTGAAAATGCGGTATTACGAGATACGAATTATGAACGTTAGAAATCTCTCTAATGTTTCTCTTGTGCGCGAGAACATTGATAAAGTGCGGGGAACATTGAATAAACTTTGTGAATAATATGTTTGGAGTAGAGTTCATGATGAAATGCTGGATTTATATGATGATTTCAACTGGTGTTGAAGAAGCCTGGCGTTTAAATCAAGATTCGATATGTCGAACATTTATCGATTAATATTATGTCATGTACAAAGTTGTAAACATATGTATTTAGAATATTCTTATTATTCATTAACTGTAAAATGGAGCACTCATACACGATGGTACGCAGGTATTCTATTGATATATAGATTCATCTTTCATCGATGCATATTCAGAGATTTGGAAATCGAAATTTTGAAATTATTGTCATGTTTTTCATATTCTCATATATATATTTTTTTTCACTCTGATTAATATTTTGACGGTTCCATATGATAGAAAATATTTTAATTACTCAGCAGAACGCTCCATTTCGATAAAACAATACCAGTAAAATTTTTGTTTAATTATAATTATTTTGTTTTATAAGTTTACTTTTACTCAGTGGATTATTCGTGATGTTAGAAATTACTTTTTCGGATATAAAAGTTATTTGGAGTTAGAGAACAACGTGAAGAGTACCCTGTGACGTAGATTAGAGATTTGAGGAGGGAAATGACATGAGTTAAAACTCAGTACCAGACTATTAGTATTCGATAAAACGCTTTTTTCATTTACAATTGACCGAATTTCAGGGAACAGAATAGCCAACGGATATCATTATGAATATGCAAATAATTTCCGAATACTTGAGTTGAAATTTGAAAATTCATTCAACGAAATTAGCAAAACTATTTGTCAGGGAATGCTTGACTAGATGATGCCCAACAAATTAAAGTTTATATTATTTTTTTTCCTAAATATTAAGTCAGGTTAAGGACGGTTATGCCAACGTGCAAGGAAAGTCCTTCCTTTCATTTGTTACACGTATTATTTACCTCCGTTTAGATCGTTCATAAATATATTCCTAATTAATACCATAACAATATCTTCAACCAATCAGAATTCCGAATTAATTCAACATCAATTGATCAATCAATAATTTTTGCAGTTCTTTTTTTCGAGCTTTTTGTTTCATTCAATTCCCAAATTCCGTATTTTTCGCTCATTGTATCATAGTAAATTGAATTCATTCAAAACGGATGATAAACTTCTAATCAAGTAAATAATTATTTCTCGATATAATTCGGTTCGAATACTTCAGTTCAATATTGATACAAAAATCGGTTGCAGAAGTGAGATCAATGTTTTGATTAACATTCATTGAATAAAATTTTTGTTGAGGAAAATAGATAATTACAGACTTCTGGAGCATTGAACCGAATAGTTGCAATGTAAAAAGTGAAGAATCTTTAGTCCACGAAAGACTGATTTCGCTAAGACGTTTGTGTAGTTGTTGCCGCGTATTATTAGCAACAAAATAATTATCATGACGAATTTATAATCGCCGCGGGCTCGGCGGCGTACGGCAAAAAGCAGATAAAGTTGAACATAATCGGTGATTCAACAATAAAAAGTCATTAATTTGGAAAAGTCCATGTGTTGCCACAGTACGTGTGACATTCTTTCGTTGTAATTTTCCTTCTATTCCCCCGGTTGAGCCAAAATTTACACCAGTGAAGGATGGAACGGAGGAAATAGCAAGTTAATGAAAGAAATCAATACACATGCACGAAAGATTACAAAGTACTTGTGTAAATAATTCGACATAAATCATAATATTAATTCCTAATGAATATTTTGTATATAAATTTATACAATGTGTAAATTATGGGGAAGAAATAATTGTGACTGTCTTGAGTGCTCACGAAAGTAAAAAAAAAATTTAATCCGGAATATTAGAAGATAGTTGGATAAATATCAAATGAATGAAACGTAATCGTGTGCACAAACGAGCAAAACGTCTTTGCAATAATGGGATTGGAGTCTAGAAAGTACGAAAAATATGGTTAATAAATATCCGAGTGGATCACTTGGATCAATGCAATTTTTTTTTTCTGAGGGATAATAAGAAAATTCAATTAGCTGTGATGAAATGATTATAGGTACTACTAATTTTAATTGATTGCCAATTGGATATTACTATACGTACTGTCCCTTCGCCAACTGAATATTACTTGTGTATATGATTATTTTACGAAAACAAAAAGAAAATTAAACGAATGGCGTAGGAAAAGTTAAAAATCATAAGTCGAGTAATTAGGTGTATTCTATAGGACGATTATAATTTTAATGCCAAGGCAGAAATTGACTATTTGATAAACAACGGAGAAATTTCGAATGAATTCAAATTTAATTTTTATTTGGAGATGACTTTTTTGTCGTAACTGTCCGTAACGTTTGATTATTTTTCACAAGTGGGGGAGGAATGTGATTTATTTATTTCTTCAGATTTCTGTTGTTTTGATATGAGTCATGTCTCTTCTGACATTTGCGAAGAAAATTCCAACATTATCGTGTAGTTATGAGAAAAAATAGTGCACTATCGGAAGGAAAATAGTTCTCCCCTAGTGTACAATATTCTATTTCTTCATTCTTGAAACTTGTGGTTTTATACTTGTCCAAATCAGATTTTTTAAACATTGGCAATAGAAAGAATCAAAAAGAATAAAAATTTATTAAAATACCGCGCCATAACTAGATATTCTCCTGTATTTTTAAGATTTGAGGTGTATTACATATTCTTCACTAGAATATTCAATCATTCGTTCATTCGGATTCTATTTAGTGATGGGACGTTAAAATGTGATATTGTAACGTACAATTTCTCTCTTTTATGAGCGTTGACATAGCGTGTTGTTTTCGTTCTATTATTACTTTTTTTTTCTGCCAAAGTTGAGCTATTTCTTGGACGATACAAATAGTGCTAGGTGTTCGGAGATGAATAGCATATGGAAAATAAAATGTATCAAACCAAAATCATGTCATTTCTCTGCTTTTCGAGTAGACGAAACAGAGATCAGTCGAACGACATAGGGTTCTCTTCCTGTTATTAATTTTAAACAAAGAAGAAAAATTATTGTCACTTACTTAAAGTAAAATTATTATTGCAATAAGTACGATTGATTACCAAAACTCATTCAATCTCGTCACTATTGAAATGAAGCTCGTGTATGGGTAGAAAATTTGCGTCGCGGTTATGAAAAAAATATGTAACAATTAATCGGAGTATTCCGACGGACAGATATGATAAGAGAAACATCTAAGGGTGCACTTTGAATGGTCTAACAATAGCAATTATCGAGAATACAAATTGAACAGAGGAATGAAAAGTTAAAGAGGGATAAGTCACAGTCAATGACAATACAAAGTGATCTCGATAGACGTTTGGACAATGCCCACTCTTGTAGTCACATCACAGAAAAAAAAAAGGTACAAGTAAAAATCTTGAATCGTTTAGTCATAAACAAGCTCACTGAATCGTACACAGAAACAAAAAGAACAACGCGATGCGGTAGATGATTCGTCATTCGAATAAGCCTTAAAGATAGAAATTAAGGTACAGATGCGAGAAGAGAGGGAAGACTTGCATTATGGAAAAAATTTCAATTATCAGGCCAACTCGATGGTGCAGAGAGTAAATTTTATTATTCTTTAATTAGCTGTTTTGTTATTCATTGACATTCTCAACAGAAATCAATATTTTCGACAGTATTTTAATTGAATTGAAGAAAAACTCGAGTGATTATGCGTTGGAAATTCAAAATTAATGACTAAATATTTGGAATTTGTAGCACATTGATATGATTTTAAGTATAAATCCGATTAATTTGTGCGAAGTGAGTTCAAAAGTATTAAACATAGATTGAATAAACAATTATGAGTGATTAAAAAGAGCTTCCCTCTCGAAGATCGGTGCGTTTTCCTGGTCCTTCAAGCAAGTGAAATGAAAAAAAAAAAACAATAAATGATACAAATGGGATAGAATTATCCGATAAATGCCGAATTGTAACAATAAAATGATCAATTTAATTGAATGATCTTGTGAGAGACGCACGGTTCTTCGTGGCCCTTGGAAACGCACGTGTAACCACAAAAATGCAAAAGGTGAAAAATCTCATTATCTCATTAAACTGAAACCATCGTTGTGCTGTTGCACGTGCGCATCCAATGATTCAAGATGAAAATAAACAAAACAAAGAAAAAAAAAACAAAGTTTGCGATTTATAAATAGTCTATGCCTTCAATTTTGTTATTCTTTAAGAGGAGGAAATCCAAGAATATTGAATTATCATAGAGACACTTTATCTATCACTGCTTCAACCAAAGTACATTGTCACGTGTCTCTCTGCTAATTGAATTTTCAAAATCTATTCGAAGTCCGAGATTGGATACGTTTTAATTTTTAAGTTGTGTGCTCAATGCACGAAGAGATGAAATACATCGTTGAATTCAAAATGATTAAACAATGAAGATACACTCTGAGTGAGTAAATGATAAATATGCATTAGTAACGTAATGATGATAATGAGGAGAAAAATGGAAAAGTTTTTAGACTTATATCCTAAACCGAAAATTCGTCAATCAACTCGGTTAGATCGAGTTCACTGTGATTTTAAATTCTAATTGCGTGACATTCCTTGAACGCGTTTAACAGTAATAAATGAAAGCAACGACGTTTGTATACAAGGAAAGTTATAAAATAAATGTAAAATTTTACTAGATTTTATTGACGAGTTTTCTATAGGAGGTAAAACTACATTTTTCAATTGTAAAATCGATCAATATTCATTTCAACTATTATTATTTTTTTCAATAGAAAATACTCATCGAGGAAATGTTCTGCTAGGAGGTGGGCTAGAAGATGCATCAAAATTTATTGTAATAAAACAATTATCAAATGAATTACTTATCAATACGTCAACTAGGTCACGTCGTTGCAGAATAACGCGTTCGTCGATAATTTTCACATGTCTAATTTACCATTTTTTTAAAATTGATGTTTTGAAAAATGAAGGGGGAAGGGTAGTGTTTAAGTGACCAAATCAAGAAATGAACATTTATAACGATAATAGAAATAATCTTGGTCGAGAAATAAGATATGTTAAAGGTGCGTGAAATGTGTGATAAATAGAGAACCGTGAGAACGAGATCAAGAGTCTCTTCATCAATAAGTCCTTCAGACGAAGAGGATTGAGGATAATGGAGGAGAATGAGGTATTGCATGATTAGTTGAACATCAGATCAGGATCTGTATGCAATATCATACCAAAAACAACACAGGATGTCCACGTAGATGACTATTTAAAAATACATTCGTGAGAAGAGAAGAGAAGAGAAGAATTGAAGCTCGGGGAGTCAAGGGGTGGAACCATCGACGATAATGAGATATGGATTGGAGCAGGTGAATCGTAGAGCAGCTAATATATATGAAATGCTTTCTGCGACACCTCAGAATACGATTGAACAAAGAACCGAAGCTGCGAATTAAAGAAAAAAAAACTGCTACATTGCATAAAAAAAATATAATAAAAAATATTAATACGCAGTTTGAAAAGCAAACAAATGATGTATATCAAGGATAATTTGCGGAGGATGATGAGAAAGTTTTTTGGAGATTTGTTATGGATTTATTGCAATGGCTGAGACATCTTGAGCCTCATGATCAGATTTAAGGATGAATAAACAGTGAATACTCTTCCCGAGAAACAGCTGATTCCAAATAGCTGTTTATGATCTTTCGGCTGGAATGGAATTTTTCATCAACCGTCCTTTATCGTCATAAGCAGATGATCGTATGATCGCTATTTTAATTCATACTAAAAAAATTAATACAATTCGAGCAAAATACTATTCAAATATATGAATCTTCTTTTCTTTTGGTCTTTTGGAAACAATAGCAGGTGAGAGTGTCTACATCATATGATAAAATCAAAGAATTCTAATAAATTCAATTGACTGCAGTAATTATTATTATTGGCTGACTGCAATAATCGAAAGGCTCGAATTTCTTCTAATCAAATTTCAAACTCCTTCATGTGATGGGGAGATTAATTTCATTAAAAATCATAGCACTCTCATCTTAGTTTAATTGGCAAACTGTTTTTAGGGCCCTTTTCAGGGCCCGCAAATATATTCAGATGTGGTATACTCAAATTTCGCTGGGAAAAATAATCTGCCCTTTTTAGGGCAAAAATAAAAACGTAATTCGAACAAACGTTCTTTTGAGAGCGCAACGGAAATTGTCCTTGTCAGGACGATCGTTCGTCAACGGCAGCTTATGATGGTTGGGGGAAGCCAGACCTTTGGAGGTGAAATCCATCCATGGAACGCACTCAATGGCAGTCTAAACTGGATGATAGTCGGTGGATTGATGCCATCATTGAAGCAGAATCAAGAGATAAGTTCATTTTTCTTTTTCTTTTTTTTGGAAAATCTTCACTCTGAGTCTGATGACACTTCAACTCTCAAAGTTCTGATTTTTTCAGATTGAGGAGCACATATGCTGTACCATTTTGAAGCTTATGAAGTTGATGAATATTAACAATTAAAAATTGATAAATAATAATGAATATTAATATTCATAGTATAATAAACGGAAATTTGCGAGCGTTACAGGATATTATAGTCGTATTATTATATGAATATAATATACTGTAGCTCTTGGGGATTTCCGTTTCAAAAACAAAATATTTAGTACAAAAGAATTTTTTTGTCTGTAAATATTTTTTTGCGAATTAGAATTTTGTAGTGAAATTTTGAATGGAAAAAATATCGATGTCATTCTGCAGTTTATTGTTAACTAATGAAATTAAGGGACGAAAAATGAATTCAAATTGTTTAAAGTTCAGGACTGATACGAGTAAATAAAAAAAATTGTTGACAACCACGGGCGCGTCCCGTGCTGTGAATATTTGCCATTTTTAATGTACATCGGTAATATTTTCTATTATGAAAATCATAATGATATGAAATTTTCCAGGAAGGAATAAAACTCTCAGAATTTTCATTCCAACATTTCTCTTTTATTATAAATTGTGAAAGTGAAGAATTTTTTCGTTTATGCAATTGATTGTGATAATTTTCTTAAAATACGAGTGTTCATAGTTTTACACAATTATTTCTATTCCAATGACTGAATTAATTAAAGCAATTAATGGGCCAATATTCAATGAGAGGGGAACACAATACAATTATTTACAATTTATAAATAAATCACTAATCCTTCACTTGTTCAAGACCTAGTCATTATAAAGTTTATACATATGGCCCAGGAGTAATTGTATTAATAATTCCTCGTGTGAAAATTTAACATTTTTTTATCAGTGAGGTGCAATTCACGAATACAAATCATTGTGGAGTTTAACTGAATTAAAATAATTGAATTTATCCAGACTGAATCGCTTGCTTCGGCATTTTCCAGATTTCCAGGTTTCCATGCGAATCAGCAAGAGCAGCTGTATCTCTGAAATGTGAGACATGTCACAAGATCGAATTACAAGTTACATATTGGACGTGAAAACTGTATTTCTGCATGAAGACGAGTTTCATGTCAGGCAAATGGATAAATCTATTTTAAAAAACAGCTGGTTGGAGCCTATAAGTGATAAGAGGCATCAAATTGATGCACATTTCATATTTTTGTTACATTGAGAAATAAGAAAATCATTTGTCTTTCTCAACTTCTTTCTAAGAAAATTCGTAAAACTTTTTTTTGTCGACAATTTATTTCACCAAATCATGTTAATTATGTATTTTTTTATTTACTTCAAATTATCTATCAATTTCTCTTAATTGAATTCATAATCATTGAGTATTTATTTACAGTAAAATTTAGGGCAGAGCTGGGCAAAACGGAATTCGGGGCAAAATGGGATATTTGCGCAAAAACGTTTTTAACTCATTGCCAGTCATTTTTTTTTCGGCAAAAAATGTTGGAGACGGTCTTAAAGTGTCTTAGTGTTTTTTGCGAATTCAATTTCTTCTCTTGATTATACTTTTGTTTTCTTTCTTTTTTTACATATATAATATATTACATATAAACTTGTCCACCCATGTATACCCTTTCGGGCTTCTACATTTCCCATCCCCAGTTCCCCCTGTACCGCAATTACGCCGAGGGCCGAAGGGAAAACCTCATGGGAAAAAACCTTGGCCAGGTACAGTCGTCTCTTTCGAGACTATCACTCGTACGATGAAACCTGTGCTAGTTAGAGCGAATTCTATCTCTAAAAAACCCCTGGCATTTCCCCGACTGGGAATCAAACCCACGAATCTCATGTGCCAACCCCCTACGATCTAACCGCACGGCCACCGCACGTCGGTTCTTTCTTTTTTTATTTTTCAACATTTTGAAAAAATACACCATCTAACTTGAATCACTAATTGATCGCTTCTGATCGTGAAATTCCTTATATGAAAATTTAATGTTTTTTATCAGTGAAGTGTAATCAAATTCTGGAAAAACGGAATTTTCAAAAAACCTATTCCTACGACCGATTTTTTACCCTCGTCTCCCATTTAACGTCCCCTATGCAATTAATAAATATTACTGTCTCGTAGAAGAGAGGAAACAAATAAATAGTGGATCTAAATTCCCCGTATAAATGGAAATTCAATTAAACAATCATTTCGAATGCAAATAAATAAATTTATTATCGCATTTAATATAAATCTCTCGAATTCGTATCCACATGAAAAAATCCGAAAATTCATGACGAAATTTTGAGTTAATTATCAATTACCACAATTACCTTTTTTTGTTGAAATCAAAAGCTGTAATGTTCTCCGTAGTAGACTCAATTTTCAAATTTGTAACTAGTCTTCCGTGCGAAATGTCGTAGAAGTTTACAGACGAATCCGCTCCATAGGCCGAAATTATTTCTTTTCCATATGGAAACCATTTTAGTCCGATTACTGTATGCTCCACTGCAATCACCCGAATAATGCAAATCTGGAAGGTCAATTACCATTAATTATATTTCCATAAATCAATTGACGATTCAATAATTGTAAATACATACTTGATCAACATCATAGACTCGCAATTCCATATTAGTTCCACTAGAAATGAATAAATTAGTCGTCTGGGAACATCTCAATGCTGTAACACTGCCTTCGTATCTATCATATTCATCTATCACCGGATCGAACAATTTATCATCACCTGTGGACAAGTAAAATATTTTTACTTCTCAATGGAATATCATCGTTGAAATTTAAATTTTGTGTTTTTTTGTCTCATTAACCATTAAGTAGCGAAGTTACTAACTAGGATAAGGGCATATTTTTTCGAGATGAGTTTTTCCTAAATATCTCGCGGTAAAAAGAAAATAGGGATTTTTTTGCAATGATTTTTCTAGTAACGTTCAATTGTGAAATATTCATTGAAAACTGGCCGCGAGAAAACAGCACTTGTCCTAGTTTACCACTTCTCATCGGAAGAATGATTAAATTAAGAGTATTATCAAGTCCTAGTCATCGATATTAATTCAAATGCAATTCACTGACTTTTGATTGACTTTTTTAAGTTTTGAATTTCTTTAAAAATTTGTTTGTTACAATAATTGAAGAAGAAATGTTATGAGAAACTTCAATGATAGTTTAAAAAAATTGTTTGGATTTCTTGTTGATCGAGTCGGAAGATGGAAATAATTACAATAACCGTTACATTGATATGTAAGAAAGATTTTCCAAAATCGTATTTTGCAAATATTTTATTTTTGGTCCTGTCGCGGGATATTCTATTTCAATTGAATTCGGATAGAGTTTAAAATTATGGTTTCGATGCTATACTTTTGAAATTGGGAGGCGATTCCGATAACTATAAATGTTGATATCATTTTCCAGGTAATTTTTGCTAATTCCGAATTTTTCATTGATTATTTAAAAATCATCTTCCTGATTTTTTCGTCTATTCTAGTTTTCTTTATCTATTAGGTTCCAAATTCATTCGATTATTTCTGAAAGAAATCTTGCCATCAGTTTTTATCGAAATTATATTCATATTGCTAATTTATTTGCAAAATCAATTACACTATATGTAATGAAACCGTAATTTCCCACATCTATATATTTCAGGAAACATTGATAATTAATTCGGAACAGACCTTGTACTGGAATCGAAGAATCGAGGCTACACTTATACAAGCCTCCGCATAATGTTCCCACAATGAAAATGGGATTTTTTAATGAAAAATCAAGACACGTAATGGAGAGACCAGCTTCAGCTGCGCGTTCTTTGCGTCCACCCGCGCTGCGAGGTCTTGTATTTTCCGTGGGATTGTGTTCTTTAACTATTTTGTACCTGAAAATGTCAGATTGATAAACTAAATATGGTTTCTATTCCACAGGTTTGACTCCTTCAGCGTTTCTGCATTTGTGGAATTCGCATTGCAAATGTGAAAAAGAAGATACGAATTTCAATTTTTTATTATCAACTTTGTCACTTCGTCATAAGAAGAGTAAATAACAGAAAAAAATAAATTTTTCGTTCCCAAATCCCGAGAGTCCCTTTTTTACATTTGTTAGTCTTTTTTTTTAAATTGATCTTAGATTTTTGTTTTGTTCAGAGTGAATTTCTGTGAAGAAAAGAAAGTTCCCAATGGAAAAATTAATATAATAAAAATATGAATAATAAAATTCAATATATTTTTGAAATATCTATGAAATTCCTAAAAATAGATGAGAAATATGCACAAATTTACGGAATAATGTAATATATTAATAAATATATTAACAAATAATGAATAATAAGTTTATTAAAAGTAATATAAACGTGTATTATCCATGTAGAAGAAATGAGATAAAATAATGATGGAAAAAGTAGAGACGATCGAACATGGAGTCAATTGAGAGGCATCAAAGGAAAAATGCTCAACAATACTTACTTGTTATGCAAACTAGCGATTGTAAAGTTGGCAGTTAATTTATGAATGAAAATGTATCCATCTGCACTAGACGTTATGAGCAAATGTGGCTCATTTATGGTGCGTTCACGCCAGAGTAGAGACGTTACCACATCACCATGAACGCAGACCAACAATGGCACTACTGATTCCTCGTCTGCTAAATTCCAGAGAGCCACATCACCTTTCGACAAATTCTCTATTATTTTTTCCCTGAATGAATTAGCACCTTGAGTTTCAATTCAATTCAATGATGAGTGGACAAACCATTGAAAAATCCTGCAGCGAAAATCGATGGCTTTGTTGGATGATATGAAATATCAGTAATGCAGGCATTAGTCTCCAGGTGTTTATTAGCAGTGGGAGGTACATCGTCGTCCCTTTTCAGTTCGTAGAATTTTATTTCCGACAGGTGGTCGCACCATTGTTCGTGATAGGGAATGCTGTAGGCAATGGCCAAGGTTCCACCATGCGTACTCCAGGTCAGTGCACTTATTTTCCTCTGCAAACAATAAATAATTTATGACATTTTCGGATATACAATACATTTCAAATGAATAGACCTGAAATGCTTGTCACCTTTGAGTCGGATTCTTCGAGTGTTGGAAATTTATTCAACAATTTGACCTGCAGCGTAATCTCCTTAGTGGCAATTGGGTCGTATCCATCAAGGATATCGCTCTCCGATGTGTTGTCCAGTGCTTCCATAATTCCTGGTGTCACTTTCCGTAGAAATTCGGCGAGTCTATTGTAATCAATATCCGTTACTGCTGTTATCCTTTCTGCAGTTTGTGTCTAGCATAAAAACGAATAATATGAGGGATATTATAATAATATGGGTAATATGGAGACACATTAAAGACTATTCTATTCTGAATATTCAAAATTTTTCTATGTCCAAACAAATATAAATAGATAAATTAAGTATTTAGTAATCAGCCAACGGTCAAGTGGGATTTATAATACACAAAAATCGGTAATAATGATGTGGATTATTAAATAGGTTTATAATTCTGATTGGCTATGCTTCAGCGATGGTTTTTTATACTAAATTTGGTACGTCGTTATATAATTAAAAAAAGGGTTTTTCGATAGCATAAAATTGACATTGAAACTGGCAGGGATTATATGATTTTTAACAAGAAGCTCATCCTTTTTGATAAGAATTCTGTCATCCGAGCAAGATATTCGAAAATTACCGGTTTTTTTAGTTTCCTGGAAAATTATCGATGAGATTGAAGTAAAAAAAATGTTTATGTTTTTCATTATTCCATAATTCCCAGAATGTCATGATCGTGCAATAATGTTCCAGCGTTTTTAAAAAAATTCCCTAAACCTTAGGAAAAGACAGAAAAGTTATCGCACGTTTATGTAATCTTTGTGGGTCATAAAATTATGAAAAGATGTTAAAAAGGGTATTATATTGTGTCGATTCTATCAACAATGTGTCTGAAAAATGAAACTGAAAAAACTGGTAATTTTGTCTAAAAGAGGACAAAAAATCCTTAATTGCTGTACCAATCGAAATAAAAATATCTCCATATTACCCTCCCCTAAATAAATCAATGAAACCCGTTTTTTCCATTGCAATTTTTAATTCTTCACTTCTGACTCAATATTTTACCTGGGCACTTTGTTGAGTAATATTCTGCGACTGTTTTGAGTCGTGACGAATATTTTCCGTTTGTGCAGCATTTGATACTGCTTCTCTAGAAAAAACGACACACTCTAAAATAATCATTCAAAGAATTTTCATTTTTTAATAATATTAAAATTTGGTGGTAACTTACTTAACAGTTGTAGCAGCAGAAGAAAATCCGGATGGTTCACTGGAATTATCACTGAACATGATTCTAACAAATTGATTTAATCTCGAATAAATGAAACAACTTGATTGTTTATTAGATAAATTCAAGCATGCTTAGATTAAGTATTGGTTCAGTCACCGATAAAGAGCTCTAAGCATTCATATGCTGGCAAAAAACTTCAAATATCGGAGTAATTCCCAGTTTTATGATTTCAGTAAATTGTCAAAGACATAAACATTGGATATTACCATTCACTCCATCTCTGGGGTATTAATTGAATTTGCTGGTTGTGATGGTAAGGGAAAATATTTTGGCGGCAATTACTGAAATAAGAACAATAGGGATCATTAGCATTATTAATAACTTCGGAATAAGTAGGGGCCAGGAATTTAATTCTCAATCAATGAAACTGATTTCATTTTTTTATTTCTATTAGGAGCGGAGGAATTAATTTCTAACTCCTAGGCGTCTAAGGCGTATCTGCGGACGAGTTGCTCGTATTTCATAATTAATTTAATTTATTCTCTGCTGTTGATTGAGATAAATGAATGAAATTAATGCCGATCGGTCGGGAATGTAACTCTCCATTAATAACAATAGTTTTATTTATTGATTTCCATTAGGAGCGGAGGAATGAATTTTCGGTCTCAATTTTACCGCACGCCTGGCCCACGACGATCCACCGACATTAACATCAAAACCCAATCATAAAAATTCAACACCATTTCTTTCCTTTTCTTTTCGATTCTTACACTCCTCAGGTACATTTTATAACAATTGGATTATCGATTCTAGGATGTGGAAGTTTGAAGCAAAATAGACTCATTATTTTTTTCTGATAATAAAAATTGTGTAATAATTCTGTAGTCTCCTACAATATTTTCTAGCCTCACAGAAAAAATACAATTTTAATTACATTGACTTGACATTCGAGATAATCGACTGTCAATTATTTCATGAAAAATTTGCCCGATTGGTAACCAAATAATTGTCTCATAAATACCACCAAAGTATTCGTAGAAATAGAATTTTAAATGGATTCCCATCTAGACGAATTACCGAATACTGATTCTTCCTCTTGGGAGGTATATTGTCCTGCCGATTCGACCGTCAGCTTCTCTGAAGTCTCTGACGACGACGTCGAAGAGTTTTTTGATGATACCTATAGTGACATTGAACATAATGATCATAATGAGCTTGAACAATCATCCAGATCTGAGAATTTGGAGAATGCGATTACTCATTCAATTGATTGCCAGAAGGTAGAAATGCTTATGAAGCGAGTTTCTTCTTTGAAAGACACAATAATAGATTTACGGGAGTCTATAAGTGAGGAGCATCGACTGTGGAAGCGAGAATGTGAGGAATATAATCTCATTCATGAAAGATTAAAATTTCGTGCACTAGAAGAGGTAACTACGGCAGCCCGTCTAGCTTCAGAAGCTTATGTTATTGAATCAGCTAAAGGTGAGACTGGAAATATTAAAAAATGATTTATTTCATGTCCATTCCGCCATTTTCTCTGTAAGAAGTTAATTCGTTGTAAAACGGTCCAGATTAATCTTTTAACAGGATATAGTCTTGATTGATTGCATTGTGCATATGAACAGCTAAAATATAATTAATAATAATAATTATCATTTTGATTGCTTTGCTGTTACAAATGGTTTTTTCTTGTTTTACATCCTCACATCCCTTAATCTACCCCTCTACTACATTTTTTCAAATATTTTCTACACTCTCCTCTCAACCTAACACAT
This sequence comes from Fopius arisanus, assembly GCF_000806365.1. NCBI lineage: Eukaryota > Metazoa > Arthropoda > Insecta > Hymenoptera > Braconidae > Fopius > Fopius arisanus. The sequence continues at coordinate 226,178 of NW_011887868.1, forward strand.
AACTTATTATCAAAGCGTAGATTGTCCTTATTTTCCTATTCTCTCTTATTAAGCTTTGCTTCTAAAAAACTTTTTTCCTTTCGTATACCCTTTCTGGTCTTTACGATTTGTTCCCTTCCCACCCCCCAACCCCCTGTACCCCATTTGCCGAAGGGAGGGAAAAACCTCATTCGAGGGGAAAAACCTGCCCTGGTACAGTCGTCTTTTTGACAGGACTACCGCTCAACAGTGAAACTGTGAGATTAGAGCGCTATAAATTTTGAATTTTGAATTTTGACCGTCGGTGCCCGGGATCGAACCCGGATCTTTGGCATGCTAGTCTAGCACTCTAACCGCACGGCTATACTAAAGTCAGCATAAGTTTTTACTTCTCTGGGTACCCCCACTCCACGTAGTTACCACTTGTAACCATGTCCCCCACTCCTAAAATCAATGTTAAAACTTATGCTGACTTCAGTATACTACCGTCGGTGCTTTGCTTCTATTTTGCACTTTCCGTGATTCCTTTCATTCCGTGCCTTCTTTTGGCGCTTCTTTGGTCAATCTTTCCTGTCTCATCGTTCCTTTCTTCCTCCAGTTCTCAGCTTTCTTTCCAATCTTCTGAGCCTCTTGCAAAACTTCTTCGTCGTGGATCCCTCTAGCTTTCTAACGAGCCTTCCCCTCCAGTCCCGCTTGCTGCTTTATCTCCTTCAATGGCTCCACCACCGCCTGCCCTCTAGCCTGCTTAAATATAAAATTATATAGTTTCCATTGTAACTATTCTTAAGTGACGGTAATATTACTATAGGAGTGGAATTTCGAATCCCATTATTATTAGGGTAAAACGAATATTTTGAAAAACCTAGACTATCAATAATTCATATTCGAGAAATAAAGGGTTTATCCTAAAAATAATTGGATTGAAAACTGCACCCCTCGATGTTACATACACTGAGAAAAAAAATTATTTTTTCCAAGAATATTTTCTTCCTACTAGTAAATCTGGGGATCACTGTGTAAATACTCCCATAAGACTTACTAATGCCAAATATATTTTCTTGTGGTTAGTAAATATTCTTGGCTAAAGAAATTTTTTTTTTTAGTGTAGCCACTTGATTAGGTAAATTTATAAATTTTTCTGTTATCACCTACAGGAAATAGTTCCCATACACCGCGTCGGAATATATTGGATAATGATTATTACACAAAGCTGAATCAAATCGAAAGACTTTGCAATGAAGAATTGCGGAATGTTTATAACGATGTGGAGGCTTTACAGCCCCTAAAGGAGATTGTTTCTCAATGGAATATCAGTGATGAAAAAACTATAGATGAATGTGAGGAAGGTAGTAATTGATGAGACCATCTGTTTCGAAATCTGAGATTTATTATAAGAAATAATGGAAATAAAAATTTGCAATGTTAAAAACAATACATCGAATGCTTTTACTTTTTTCAAATCTTCCGCTCCCCACGTTTTCAGTATGGTAAATTAATTGTTGAAAGACTTTTTTTCGTATTAAAAAGAATTTATTCATTAAAATTTGATTTACAAAATTTTACATTTATTTCAGTAGTCACCGCAGATATTTTAATGATGAGTATAACGGGCCCGCAATTCTTAACTTGCCAATCTATTGATATGAATCTACGTTACTGCTATTACCACTACTTCTATGCTACTAATAATAATATATTTCCATATGTATACCCTTTCGGGTCTTTACATTTTTTTTTTTTTTTGTTCCCTTCCCTTAGCTGCTAAAACCCTGTCTTAAAGCTTATTCAGTACATCCATGTTACAACTAGTTACAAACTGTTTCCATCACAAAAAAAACATAACCGCCATAAGGGCTCTTATATTAATAATAGCATTGCATTATGCGTTAACTTAAGCTTAGCCTAGTACTTATTTAGTTAATTGCCTCCGTCTTTGGCCTTTTTTCGCTGGAGATCAGAGGGCTTGGAGTGTCCTATTCGTTGTACCTTAGGACAAAAGAAAAAGAAAAAGGATAATAATAACCGGGGACCCGCGTGCCATCACCCACGCCATCGAGACGGTTAAAAGAAAGTACTCCTCGGCCGTGAAATATTCGTTACAGCTCTCAGTTTCCCTTCGGCTTCCACTCCTTCAATCCTAGATGGGACTAGCTGTGAACAAAAGCCTCAGTCTAGTCGAAAATAGACACAATGTGAAAATACGACCCAGGGGGTTGTCATAGGGTAGCACCATGTGTTCCTGCCTGCTCCCCCTCCCTTACCCTCAGTAATTTCTCCCATTCCCTATAGAATTTGCAAAGTTCTGAGATTGGCCTTCCCCCCAGTAGCTCCGCAATTGACTCCCCCCTTCCTAGCTTCTTCCAGTTATCCCATGCTTCCTTCACGGCCCCCCCTTTGATACCATCACAGGCCAGGATATGGTCAAGGTCCTCCGAGGCTCCCGCACACATCCTGCAGGATACGTCATCGTAGCCCTTGTTTCCGGCTTTTCCCACATTACCACAACGCAGTCGCGCCCACATCACTTTATCCCCCCATGAGACCTCCCTCATTTCCCAGTAGCAGGCGTTATCATCCCTCCCCTTCAAGTGCTTGTACATTGGATTGAACCTAGAATGGTTGATCCTCTCCCAGTCTTCCCTTCTAGTCTTTTCTCTCCCTCTGTTTAGGTACTCCTCTGTCTTTTCCCTAAACTCTTTCCTCTCGAGTTCCCCCTTGCTTAGGATCTCCGTAAATTCGTTGACTTCCCAGTCCTCCAGCGCTTCCTCCAGCTCTTTGCCCCAAGTCGAGGGGTGTCGGTTCTTTAGCGCCCTCAGTTCCTCCCTCAGGCAGATTTGAACCAATCTGTCCTTCTCCAGTCTGCTCACCTCTCCCAAGAATTGGAGCGCTCGCCTTCTGGTCTCAAAGATAACGCTTTCTCTCCCGCTCTCGGCTCTCCACAGGTAATCTGGTGTTATTCTAGCCACCCCCATCCCCATTTTTATAACCCTTCCTTGTATTCGTTCCATTGCTGGCCTTTTCTTCAGTCCCCAGATCTCCGTTCCATACATTGCCCCTGCCTTTCCCAGGGTGTTCAGGATATATAGCCTATTGTTAAGGGTGTGTAGCCCTGCCCTTGCCGCGATGCCCCATGCTGCATTGGTCGCTTTGATTCCTTTGCCGGCCATTTTTCGGATGTGCCCCTCCCTTGAGTTTCTGGATGTGAACCAGTATCCAAGGTATTTAAAATTGTTCACCACCTCCACTGGTTTCCCACCAATTATCCAGAGCTCCCCCTTTTTCCTTCGCCCCCCACCCCTGAAGACCATGATTTTGGTTTTGTTTACGTTGATTTCGAGTTTATTTTTTGTGAAGTATCGCTCGGCCGTAACTAACATGTTTTGCAACCCCCTCGCGTCCTCGGCCACAACTGCGATATCGTCTGCGTATTTCAGGCAATAGACTTTTGTTTTCCCTATGACGGACCCACCCTCATTTCTCCTCTCCCATCTTTCATCAATGTCATCGATGAACAGGTTGAAGAGAATTGGGCTCAAAGGACATCCCTGCCTGACTCCCTTGCCTGTTGTGAATCTCCCCGTTATCCCCTTCCCTGTGATGACTTCATTCTCCGTGCACCCGTAGAACGCTTTTACCATTTCGTAAAAACGCGCCCTGATACCCAGTTTCCACATCTTCTCTAAGAGCAGATCTCGGTCAACCGTATCGAACGCTGCTCTCAGATCGACGAAAGCTGTGTAGAGCTTACCCCCCTTGTTTTTTATTCTGTTTCCGATCAACGAGTTCAAAATGAAAATCTGTTCCCTAGTTCCCCTTCTTCTTCTGAAGCCCCCCTGGCTCTCCCTGAGTTTCCCCTCTCTTTCTAGCCAGCTACCTAGTCGCCCGGCCATGATGCTGGCTAGCAGCTTATATCCCAGGTTTAGTAGGGAAATCCCCCTATAATTTTCTACTTCGTTTTCGTCCCCCCCCTTGTGGATGGGGAAGATGCGCGCTACTTGCCACCCCTTCACCAAGATCCCGGCTTCCCATCCCTTCTGCACGATTTTCCACAACTCAACCTTCCAGCTCTCCGGTAGGTTTTTCAAAAATTCGCCACTAATGCCATCCTCCCCCGCTGCTTTCCCATTCTTTAGTGCCTTCAGGGCCCCGCACAGCTCTAGGTATGAGATGTCCCTATCGATGTCCTCTACCTCGATCCTCTCCTCCCCCCCCTCCCAGTTTCTATTTCCATTCCTCGCGCTCTTAACACCCCCCAGGAGCTTTGTCATGTGACTCACCCATCGCTCGTCCGTGATCGAATTCCCCTTCCTCGCTTCATGTGGCCGGCAGTCATCAATGGCTTTCCAGAACTCCCCCATGCTCCTACTTGCTTGTACTTTGTTTTTCTTTGCTTCAGCCGCTTCCTTCAGTTTATTTTTGGCCATTTGCTTCATTTTGTTTCTTTCCCGCTGGAATTCTACTTTGTCCTTCGCCTTATAACTGCTAAGGTACCGTTTAAGCAGTCTGAAGACCAGTCCCCTTTGAATTTTATACTCCCTCCCCATCCACTCCAGACAATCCCTTGGACGTCCATTCCCCACTCTCTTGGTCATCCCAGTTTCCTCCGCCGCCTCCACGATTGCGCCCTTCAATTTTTCCCAGCGAGTATGAATGTCTTCCTCCTCCTCCGATTCCACTCCCTTATTCTCCAGGAAGTCTTGGTATGGGACTCCGGCCTCCTGCCTCCACACAAGCTTTACCTGAGCTTTTCTAGGTTTAGATTGCTCCTTCCCCTCTTCTACGTGCTGGGGTGGATCTGGGCCCAGCCCCTTGGGGCCCCGCAGCGTTACGGCAAGACCCATGTGGTCTGAGTCAATTGTTGGCCAGATATTAATACTCTCTAGGACCCCCGGCTCCCCCTCGTGCAGAATTAAGTCAATGACTGATCCCTCTACGTCATCCCTATTTGATACGCAGGTGATGGCACCGTCCCAGTCCCCCTTAAATGCCCCATTAGCTATGATCAAGCCCTCTGAATCACAAAACTCTAGGACCTTCCTTCCCTCTCTGAGTACCTTCTCATCCCTGGACTTACGTTCCAGGCTCTCCTGCCCGTCCCCTGCCTGCAGTGAGCCCACTCTCGCATTAAAATCCCCCATAACTACAATGGATTCCCCCCGCTCTCTCCCGTCATCCACCTCTTCCCTTATTTCCGATAGTAATTGGCCAATTCCGGCATTATTGTATCCTGCGATCAATCTACATTTCCTACCTCCCCCCCACAAGTTAACCCCTGATACGACAGCTCCGTTACTCCAGGTCTTGACTTTAATATGTCCCCCCAATGTGCTCCTGACCCCCACCAAAATTCCTCCCTTGCCCCTCCCTTTTTTATTTCTTTTAATGGCCCTCTCATGCATCCATTCAAAGTCATTTGTAATGCTTTTCAACCTCCTCATCAGACCCTCCTGCTTGGAATTGATTACATGGGTTTCTAATAATACTATTATGTCGTAGGAAGCGATATCCTTCCATACCCTCTTCAATTTGTCCCCCTTGAGCCCTGCAACATTCCAGCATGTGGCTCTGATGTACGAGTGCCCCTTATCCCCCCCCGCCAGTCATTGATTGTCCCCGATGTTATTACCCTCACAGCCCCTCTCCTCGGCGTTCACCTTCCTTCCCTTGGTTTGGTCCTCTCTGCTGTCCAGCTCTCCCAGTTCCTCGCTCCATCTGTACCTGACGTTGTCTAGCCAGATACTCTGCTGGAAACCCAGGACTCTCGCCGGTATGCTTTGCCCCTTCGCTCGCTCTGCCAGCACTTCGAGGTGGCTGACCACCTCCATCTGCCTTGGCGTTAGGTCGTCCTTCACCGTGATTCCCACTTCCTGCAGCTCCCGCAGGCGCCACCTCCTCATCAGTGCGCTCTTCTGAGCATGAACAGCCAGTGCGAATAGTTGGTCCCCGGTGGCCAGGGTCTGCGCTGCCAGCACTTTGATGTTTAAACCAGCCCTATCCCTGACCGCAGTCACGAAATCCACTGCTTCCGTGCCTGGTAATGAATTCAGGCCTGTCACGATCACATTATTCTCCCTCCTCCTTCTTTCTCTGTACTCGAACCTCAGAACTCCCTTGCTCAATTTCTCCGGTGCCCCGTAACCCGTAACCATCCTCCCAACGGGGTCCTTGCTTTCCTCTTGTCCCGGCTCATCGCCCTCCTGCGTGGCCCTCTCCTGAGAGGAGATTTTCACGGCCCTAGACTGGGTCTCTTGGCCTCCAACGAAGTTCCCGTTGCCGTCCGTTTTCACTGGGCTCCTCACTCCCTCGACCCCAACCCTACTGTAGTCAGCTGAGGGGGCCTCCTCTCTGTTGGTGCTCAACACGGGCTGAGCATTTAGAGCACCCTCCGCCTGTCTCCATCCTCTGACCAGTGATAGCTCCAGTGTCCTCCTCATTTCGTCGAAGCCGAGGTCCACCCATTTCCCCACAGTCTCCACTGATTCACAGACTTTCTCTACTCCGCTTAGAATATTGTTGAGAACCTCATGTAGCCCTGTATCGATTCCACTTGGCCTCCTGGGGGCAGGCTGAGCCTCCTCTCTAGCCATCAGCTTCCTCAGCATTCCCTCGATACCTTCCAGTCTTTTGCTCAGCTCTTGGTTCTCTACTTCTCTGCGAGACTCGCCCCCTTTCCCACAGTGGATACAGACATGTCCCCCTCCCGGAGACATCCTCTCGATTAATTCACTGCTCCTCGTTCGTGACACTGCGGGTTGCGACTGCCACTTCCCCCCTTCTGGGACCCCCGCCTTGCTTCCCTTCGTCCTTGACACCTCCATTTCCAGGTGGTTGTTGTTGCCTGCCTCTTTTCGCTCAGGCCGACGGTCAGCACTGCTTGATCTCGGAGGTTGCGTCGAGTTATCGGCCTCCAACTCCTCCTCTAGCCGACCCCGTCGTGTGCCCCCGTCTTCTCTCGGTGTACTGAGGCTTCTCCGGCTCCTCGGGGGGGTATGGGTGATTTTTGTGCTCGGGGCAAACCACCTTGCCTCTGAGTTCTTTTCGAAGTAGTCGTTAATTTTTTTCGTCTCCTTCTTGGCCATCATTTCCTCCTTCTTGGGCCTCCCCCTCCCTCTCTTTATCTTCCCCTGCTGCCCAGTTTCTGTTCCATGTTGAGCCTCATCTCCGTCGAACTGTTGAGGTTCCTCTTTCCCCTCGACGTCACCTGCTATCAGGCTATGCTCGCTCGCCCTAACGTCCTCCTGGGTTTCTCGCTTGGTATTGCCCCCCCCTCTCCCTCTTCCCGGGCACTCTCCTCTTACCTCCATTATAACCTCTCTGCGCGAACCGCGCGCTGTCAGCGTCAAAAGTCTCCGTAATAAACGCTTCCCCAGCTAGATCTATTACCTCCACTTCTTCCTCGGTCTTCCCGGTAAATTTCCCACCTGAGTTATTCACACTAATTGCCGATAAAACACAATAAATCGCAAAACACCCCAGAGCGATCAAACCGCGTGTCCACTTTCTATGGCGGCCATCTTCCCTCCCTTCTATGCTACTAATATTTATCTAAACTTAAGCATACTTTTCGCCATCCCTGTCTGTGACAAGGGACGGACATGTCCCCTAGGGTTTTGGGCCTTTGGTCGTCCCGTACAAACGCCAAAAGGGCCGGAAGTAAAAATAACTGGGACACCCGCGATATTATCTACCATCGATACAGACGTGATAGATGCAGCTTTCTTGAATGAATTCGTTCGGGGCTGTGTAGGAAAGACAAATATTGTATTTATATTGATATTAGTCCAAAAAACGATTGAATTTAATTGAGAGATGAAAATAGAATTTTTTTCATTAGGGCTAGATGGATATGTTCCATCGTAAAAATTTTCTAGTAAACTCATGAGTTCTGAGCAGGGCAAACATTTCAGTGGATACCTCCTCGATTTTCATGTTCTCCTGATACTTTTCCGAAAATTTCGAATTTTCAAATTTCTGTGAATACCTTTTCGATTTTCATGCTCCCCTGATCCTTTTTCAAAATTTTGAATTTTTTAATTTCGGTGAATACCTCCTCGATTTTCATGCTCCCCTGATAGTTTTATAAAAATTTTGCATTTTCAAATTTCAGTGAATACCTCCTCGATTTTCATGCTCCCCTGATACTTTTTCAAAAATTTCGAATTTTCAAATTTCAGTGAATACCTCCTTGATTCTCATGCACCCCTTATACTTTTTTGAAAATTTCGAATTTTCAAATTTCAGGGAATAGCTCCTCGATTCTCATGCTTCCCTGATACTTTTTTGAAAATTTCGAATTTTCACATTTCAGTGAATACTTCCTCCATTCTAATGCTCCCCTGATATTTTTTGAAAATTTTGAATTTTCAAATTTCAGTGAATACCTTCTCAATTTTCATGCTCCCTTGATACTTTTTCAAAAATTTCGAATTTTCAAATTTCAGTGAATACCTCCGTGATTCTCATGCTCCCCTGATCCTTTTTTGAAAATTTTGAATTTTCAAATTTCATTGAATATCTCCTCGATTTACGAATTGAATTTAATTGAAGAAAAAAAAAATTATGGGCAATTTTTTTACAGATTTTAGATGCCAAATGATAACACCCCACACATGTGAGATTAGGCGCGCAGAGCGCGCCATATACGCCGGTCCAATAAAAGAGATGAGCAACAACAATTTTTTGGCGTCTGGGTCTTCTCAGCTCAGAAGTAATTTGGATTTCACTAATATCATTATTATCTCCATTCAGAGATATAAGTAATTCGAAATTTCAAACGATAGAAGTGAAATAACATGAAAAGAACAGTTCAAAAAAATCTGATATTCGGTAAGATGCGCCCGCTTCTGAGAAACTTAATCAACAATTGTTTCTGTTACGCATAACAGTCAAATTTCTCCATCCTCTGAATATTAAAGTAGCAATGTGTTCACAACTTAAAATTTTTCACTTAAAATTGGCGCCGAGATAATGAGAATCAACTGATTACATATTTGTTCACTACTCCATTGTCAACTAGTGTAGTCAATATCATGAGACAAAGACTAAAATATCGAGCTTTTAGTAGATATTGGAAGAATACTCTATATTTGCATTATCCCTTCTTTTATTTCACCAAAAAATTATTGGAGGGGTCTCAAAGTTCTTATAAAATCATGATCCCTACTACATAGTTATCATAGTTTCGTAATAATTATTCTGAAATGGTTAAATTTCTGATGATCATCGCGCTCGGGATTGCCCTAGCGGTGATAGCTGATTGCAAAGTTGAACCGCAAAACGATGACGGTAAATGCGTAATTGAAGATAATCCATTCAGCGGATTTTTGCAATGGCTCTCTGAAGAGACATCTGCACCTTCAGTGGGCAAAGTTGTGTCATTTGATTTGTACTCCCGAGAAATGAGGAACAAATTTGAATGGAATGGCAAAGGCATGTCCACTGGTTTCAAACCTGAGAGGAAAACAGTCTTCATTGTTCATGGATTCAAGCAGCATGGAGATAAGTGGTGGATTAAAGATATGATCGATGCATATCTTGAACTGGTATGTTATATATTATTCTTTGTATTGTGAAGAAAAAAAAATCTGTGGAGACAGAGTTCCGTTGATTGTGATATTCGGCAAATTATCGAAATGCCAGCGAAGTTGAGTAGAATTCTCTGACATTGCATAAAAGAACGATTAGCGTTCTGACTACTTGAATTTCAAATGACAGATATTTCATTTTTATTTGACTGCCAACGCACGATCCGTAAGATATCTGTCCCAATCCGTTACATGATATTCTCATAGGGAAACACTTCACTCAATATGCATTAAAGATAATGATATTATGTTTACTTATCTGTTATCATTATTAAGTATTTCGTTATTATAATATCATTAAAAATCACCCCGTATGAAAGATGGTGGAAAAATAATGTAACTTTTCAGTTTTTCTGTGATAGATTTGAGTAACTTTCGTGTTTAAATTTGCCTGTATTTTCTGGAATTTTGATCAATGCGAAAAATAAAGGGAGACGTCTTTGCCTAATCAAGCCTTTATCGGTCTCTACCTTTTAATGGGTTTCCCAACCCATTGAAGACCACTGATTTGGGCAATTAAATTGTCATAGATTGTTTTCATCTCAAGGGATTCTTTGAACGGCGGTTCATTGTCAACTCAGCCAGTATATATATGTAATATTATACTGGACGTTGCTATCATGCTAAATAAAGTATTAAAGAGTTTTGTGTATTAAAAAAAATCCATTTATTAAAATTGCGTCTATAAAATTTTTAACCTATTCTCAATATCAATGTACAGTGAATTCTTTACTTAAATTACGGGCCCGCAATTCTTATCTCACTATCTATCATTATAATTATTTAAACATCATTATTTAATCATATTATAATTACCGAAACTTAAGCATACTCTTCGCCATCATTGATGAGGGACGGGCGCGTCGTTTAGCGCGATGGGCATTTAGTCGTCCCGCAGGAACACCAGAAGGACCAAAAGTAAAAATAACAGGATCAACCGCGATATTAGGCCGCAGCGATATAGAGGGAACTGGCGCAGTTTGGATTAAGTTCTTGGACGACTTAGCCCGCACTTTATTAATTAGGTCATAAACAAGCATTTTCTCCCTTCTGATGTGACGCCTGCCAATGACTCTCAATTGAGGATCACTGCGACATACGTCACGCCATCTTCGGGATACTCGAGCCACATTTAGGAGCGAGCGGGGATCTAACATCCTGAAAATATTCTGGGTTATTTCCACTGGCAGATTTACAACTGGATCAAAATCAGGTTTGCCAACACCAAGAAGGCGCATCAGCTTTCCGAAAAATTCCATGTTGCTATTACTGGAGGAAACAGGAGAATGGTCTTTGCTGCTAAGGATTGCCTCTTTATACCGTTCTCCCCACTCCTCACCTTCCCCCACTCCTCCTCTTCCCCCACTCCTCATCTTCCCCCACTCCAGCATAGTGTAATTTCTTAGCAATAATTCAACCGTTTCACCAACTTACCCAAATTTTCCTTTTATTTTGCGTAGGATGATGTCAATATCATTGTCGTAGATTGGAAATGCTATTCGGATGTTGTTCTTTTCCAGTACTACAAAGCTGTTGCAAAATGTAAAGTTACTAGCAGCGAAATAACAAAGTTTGTATGAACACATATCATTATGTCGACTAAATTACGATCTACTAACAATTCAATAAGGAATTATCAGACGCTCATGGTCCACACCCACACGTCAATGGAGAATTCCCCAGAAATTTTTTATATTTTTTCACTTGAAATTTGAAATTTCATTTTCCAACCGTGTATCAATTTCTCAGTTCAACATCCGGACTAAATTTCTTCTTGCGTGTGCTATTATGTCTCAGATTCATCATGAGAGTTGTAGAAACTTATCCCCAAGCCCAAACATGGGGCAACATTCACATGATAGGACACAGCCTAGGTGCACATGTATCTGGAATGACTGGCAGGCAACTGATATCATTGAAGAGCAAATGGAGGGTGGCAAGGATAACTGGTTTGGATCCAGCAGAACCGTGTTTTGCAAGCACGGGTCTGGCATTGAACAAAAATGATGCGCCATTTGTTGATGTCGTTCATTCTAATGGAGGCACACTGGGTCTCATGAATGCAATAGGTAATATAGTAATGAAGTTAGCCAATCCTACTCTCAGCCAACTTAATTTTGGTGAATCACCTTTTATAGATTCACCCAGATTAAGTTGTCAAAGATGCGTCGGACGATGTATCTTTGTGTTCCCATAGGACTCATCTGCAAACTTATTCGAGGATAGACCAAATTTACAGAATTAATTGATCACTTTAATTGGCCGTTTCATTTGTCCTTTCGCTAGGTCATATGGATTTCTACCCAAACGGAGGACAACGACAACCAGGATGTTTCTACAGTGGGATTTTCCCTGGTAATATTTCTATCAATGTATTTATTCTGAAAATTATCATCTCTTAAATGATTGAATGGAATATGAAAAAATGTCAAGATACCGTATAATTAATGATTAATGTTGAGGCCGGGGCACAGTAGAGCACCCCTAAAATCATCGAACATTGCGCAAATTTTTATTTTAGATTCATTTTAGAATATAGTAGAGTGAGCTGATTTGAGATTTCCAAGATATTTCGGCGACGGATATTTTGCAGTTGGAAGAGCGATGGAGGGGGGTCAATTTTTAAGAAATGGGTTGCCCAACGGCGGCCTTGAAATGAAAAATACTGTAATAATCATTCATAATTAATTTCTCGATTTCTGGTCAAGAGCGGAATATTCAAAATCATTCATTTTGCCCCGCATTTTCTTTGGGCCGATTCCACCCTAGCTACGGTAATTACATTCTAATTCCGAGAGTAGAAAATAAAAAATTGAAATTTCAACGATTACAATGGCTCCATTTGAAAGGAAAAAAATCGAGAAAATATTGAACGGTTAATGAAGGATGTGCTGAGCAGGCTTTCCCTATCTCAAGTAACCCCTGTATTCCCTATTTTTTTTATCCAACTTAACATTATCGAGACATAATTTTGTAACTAAACTTGTCCACACATGTATACCCTTTCGGGCTTTTACATTTCCCATCCCCAGTTCTCCCTGTACCGCAATTACGCCGAGGGCCGAAGGGAAAACCTCATGGGAAAAAACCTTGGCCAGGTACAGTCGTCTCTTTCGAGACTACCGCTCGTACGATGAAACCTGTGCAAGTTAGAGCGAATTCTATCTCTAAAAAAAATCCCTTGCATTTCCCCGACTGGGAATCGAACCCACGAATCTCATGTGCCAACCCCCTACGTTCTAACCGCACGGCCACCGCACGTCGGTGACGTAACTTTGTATTTAATGAAACTAGAATGACAAATTCTTTCTGTTTGCCTTTAGCAATCTGCAATCATATCCGCGCATTTCAATACTTCATCGAGTCGTTGCAACTGGTAGCTCAGAAATCAAAAAAAAAATTCTGGGGTCACAAGTGGAACTTCTCCCGAAATCAAGCTATCTCATTACTTGGCCGGGCATGTAATAGTAATGAGTGTGTGGAAATGGGTATTAATGCGGATAAATATGAGAGAAAAGGGATATTCTTCGTCACCACCGCAAGTGCTGCACCTTACGTGGGTAAGAATTCATTCTGAAGCCTAAAAACGTTTTAGAGTAAAATATTATTTTCTATTTTTTATAGATCCTGGACTACTAGATCTCGTGGCCATTAAATTAATCATGTGAATCTTCTTTTGGATGGGTGGGATAGAAATGAAGTGTATCCTCTTTCCACGAATATACTCATGTTTTCAATTTAATTAAATTACATTCTGGTGAAACTAATCCATTATTTTCAATTATTCAACTTAAACTCTATTCCAATCGTATAAATATTATAAATAAACTCCACTAGTCGTAAATTTTTTCATCAACTCTTTCATTTACTTATGAATGCTTTAAATCATATAGATGTGAAATGAGAATCATTGCATGAACTTCTCATCCCTGTCTTATCTGATATCCCAAAATAAGACTGTGTAAATATTGGTAATAATTTAGTGACATTATTGATTGGGAAACATAGGATAATGATTTAATAATTCATCTATTCACTTGATCGATTTTCTTCACGAACTGAAAATTGCACAATAATTCTATAATCTGTCATGAGTAAATAAAAAAATTGTATTAAACGAATTTCTGGAGTGAAAATATTATGAATTCTGAGTTAAAGTCAGATGTAGGTGTTCTAAAAAAAAACAATTAATTTCAGGATATATTTAAACAAAGTGGTTATTCAGTTTAGTAATTTCTTTTGAACCTTTTGATACTTTTTGGACATAAGAGATCTCTCAGATTTTTTCAGTCCCTCCTGGTCAAGATTTTTGATTTCAGGATTTTTCTGCAATTCACTGATTATCATATCATATATACCATGACTATTTGTCAATTTGTTGAATGAATAATGTCAAAACAACATCTACCGTTTTATAAGTTCTCAAACTCTGGAAGCATCTCTTGAGTTTTCTTTAAAGAATTATTTATCGTCAAGGTGATTGCGTATTTTGGCAAGTAGAGATAACTAGAGTATTCCACTGCTATTGACATTTGACTAATTTTAATCATTCGTGGTGGATGTATTCGGCCGGATTCGCGATAAGACCTCCTTGAACTGGCGACGTGCCTCTGGATCATCGGTATATTTTTCGTAATTGTAACGAAGTTCCTTATAATACTGATAACGTAAAGCGTTTGCTGTCCTGTTTATGCAATAAGTTGACTAAAATTGAAAAAAAAAAACAAAATTGTATGATGAAGCTAGTTTTCCTATTCTAAAAGGGACACCCCTGACACAATCGATTATCTCGAAAATCTCGAAATCATGAAGCCACGATTCCTTATTGGTCCGCCTAGAGTGGCGCGAGATTACAAAGTCGTAACTCTCTTACAGAAATCGTTTCATACACTGAGAAAAACAATTATTTTTGCCAAGAATATTCTCTTCCGACCAGTCAATCTGGCGATCACTGTGTAAATACTTCTATAAGACTTACTAATGCCAAATATATTTTTTTTGTGGTGAGTAAGTTTTCTATTTGCAAAATACTCGATTATATTACACGTACCTGAAGTTCTGCTAAATGATCTTTCCAAAATGTATAAAGTCTTGCTTCATAAGCAGCATTTTTTTCAATAATAAACTGTATCAACATCTTATTTTCTTCATCTGTCCAGTAGTTTTTACTGCCGAAAAAATAATAAAAAATGATGGAGTTTGAGAAACATTTCAGTACAGCAATGCCAAAATATGAAATAATAATTCAGAAAAAAAATTATTACGCGTCAATCGAAAAATTTGTAACAAAGATAATTTTTAATTTATATATTTTATAAGAACTTTATTCTAAATGACAGACTCTTGGTTTTCCACTTACTTCAAATTTTCATCTTCTCAGTTCATCCACCGAAAAAAATTTCGAAACAGAAAATTCAAAAAAAAAATGACGAAAAATGAAAAAAATTGGATATACTTATCTTGCCATTGATTTACTGATTTCAATTCGTTACCTCGAAATAGTTCGACGAGTTTCTAATTGCTTGAACTTCATTAGTGCGGCAGGATCATTGGTAAATCTTGGGTAAGTCTTCTGAAGCTTATATCTGAATCGAGTTAATAGCGCAGTTGCTGTTCTGCTTGGATGGAGCAATGGCTGAAAGACAAACGCAAATAAATCGATACGATAACTAATGACTTGGGGGGTCGATCAAAATGGGACAGCTAGGCGAAACGGGACGCGGGGGCAAAATAGGACACCTGCGGAAAATTTTCAGTCATTCCCAGTAATTTTTTATTTTCCACCAAAAAATGTTGGAAACAGTGCAATAATGTTCTCGTGTTTTTTCCGAATTTTATTTTTTCCTCTAATTATATTAATTTGAATCGCCGATTTGTGGTTTCTCAGCATGAAATTCATTAAATTGGAATTGAACATTTTCTTTATAAATTAAGTGTAATAAAATTCTGGATAAACTGAAATGTTGAATAATTGATTCTTACACGGAGAGAAAAATACCGGAAAAATTACGGAACTTCCGCGTATTCATGGGGTGACCTTGCTTTTTGGGAAAAAGTACTGGAGGTACCGTAAAATTGTCCTGAAAGTTTCGTAAAAATTCCTGCTCGCTACGAAAATTTTTACGGAACTTACAGTATTTTTTCCCGAAAACCAAGGTCACCCCACGAATACGAGAAAGTTCCGTAATTTTTCCGGTATTTTTCTTTCCGTGTATGATCGATTTTTTCGCCTCATCTCTCATTGAACCCCCTGATTAGTCCCATTTTGCCTGAATGTTCCATTTTGCCCGGGTCTCCTCTACCGATGTAAGCAATCCATAATTTAAAGTGAATAAATTAAAATCATTAACTGAATGATTTGATACTTCAAGTCCAAAAAATACGAATCAGTCATATTCGTTAATTATTAACTAGTTCGATCACTATTATTTATAACATCATTGAAGCGAGTTAATGGATCACATTCTTAATCGTTTTTATTATTCAGAATAATTAGTCAATAATTTGAGACCCGACTCATCGACTAGCGAGGAGCTCTTAAAAGTTCATGAGAAAATTAATGGAATAATCCAATTCAATTTGGTTTTTATTTAATTTGAGAATACCTTGCAAGCTTCAAGACATCTAACCCAGACTTTGGTAGTGTTTGCTTGGGAAATGGCATCTTTATCAATAAGATATTGGATGAGAGTTTGATCCTCAGCATCGGTCCAGGCGATTCTAAGAAAAAAATCAAGAAGACAGATGTCATCGAAAAAAGTTATTCTTTTATTTAAATGACGGTAATTAAGCGGGGAATAAATGGAAAACCTCGGAATTGTGTTTCTTACGTGTTTGAACAAATTGAATAACAAGTGGTTTATTTTAAATAATTACTGCCGATATCTTCTCATTTTTTATGTTTTTTGTGAATTTTGAAAAATGTTAATAGCAATAAAATAGAAAAACAGTAGATTTTTGCACGTCAAAAAAAACATGAAAAATGAGAAGACATGAGTAATAACTCTTTAAAAATAATGTACACTCTATTGTTTCTCTCATTTGGGTATTCTAAGAAAATTCCACACAGCGAATGGACGAAATTGAAATTACAAAAATCATTTCTTCACTAATCACTTCTTTTTGGCGCGATTTTTTTGTAGACATTGCAGGAGAGAAATATATGGAAATCTTCGCGTCGATAATTCATGATGTTTAAAACTCACAGTAACTCCCCTTAAAAAAAAATACCGACTACTCACCCTTTCTGTTTGTTGTAGTTGCTGTGCCATTTCTCTTCAATTGCTTCGAACTTCCTCAATACTTCGGGGTCATCGATATATTTTGCGTAGTCGTGAGCAAGATGATGTCGGTAACGACAACGAAGGCTCTCTGCTGTTCTAGGAGGATTCAATGGCTAAAAATGGAAACATTACAAAACAACCATATTAATCATCTATTTTTCCCTAATTATTATTTTCAATCCAATTCCCGCCAATATAGCGCAGTATTCGAAAAAAAATTTCAGAAAGGAAAAAATGGAAAAATTAATTTTCTGTCTGGAACTACTCAAATCAAAAATAAATATCATAAATTAACATTTCTTTAATTAATTATCATCAGAAAATCGG
>NW_011887868.1:243360-263758 GCF_000806365.1 Fopius arisanus
GGGGGGATTTTGTATTCAATATTCTTCTTCCAAGTGCAAGCGACAGATTTCATCTGTTCCCAAAAAAGTAATCAACCGTTTTGCAATGACTAATTATATTTTGTGTTTCGATATTAGCAACTGACATACCCCACATTTGTCTATATACTCCATCCACGTTTTACGAGAATTTCCCCGATGCATGATGTCGTTATCAATAAGATATTGAATTAACGCTTGTTGCTCTGCGAATGTCCAGGCTGTACTGTAAAATCATAATTATATTCTTGAAAAGCGATGAGTACGGAAGGAAATGATTTTTCGATTTCGATTTCGTGAAATTGAATTGATTTTTTTCCCCCTTTTTTTTTTATGCTTATTTTACATCGCTTCGAGTCGGAGGAGACTAAGTGGCGATTGATCAGGACTTTTTAAAGCTGGTTAGATCTCACCATTCTACCCGGCCAGGAATCGAACCTGGAACCCATCCGTTGTGAGGCAACGACCTTAACCACTACGCCAGGCCACCGGGGTTTTTCCCCTCGGAATGCTTGCCAACAGAATTGCATCACTCGACTGGTTTTTAAATAGTCAAGACGAAATTTAAATGATAATTTTTCAGGAATTGCAGTGGTAAATTCTCAGGTGGATATACATAAAAAGAAATAGATTGGCCAGTCCAAGTCATTGTCATCGAATTTAAAAGAATAATATTGTGTTAATTGAAAAGTTTTGATTTCTAAATTTGTCTCGTAGTGCAATTCTATTCACTGAAATTTCGATGAATGATAATCCCCCGAATACCATGCGAGCTCCAAAATTAATCGGGTATTTCCCTCAAGGTCTTCTGCAAACAAACGCAGTAGTCAAATTTTTCAGAAAAATCACTTACGTTTCACGCTCGTTAAAATGTTTTTTCAACCTGAAGACCCTATTGGGAGACATCTGATAATTTCGAAGCTCTCGTGGTATCATAAGTGAGTATTTCTAGTGGAAATATTCTAGTCTAAATTTGTGAAATCAGCGTTACACCTGATCAGGCACCTGATGATACACTTGATCACCGCTTGATCAAAACGCGACATCGATTTCCACTTGGGATCCCCGAATATTTTCCTCCGTGTGATTATGAAATTCTTAAAAATGGAACTCGAAAATATAAAGAAAAATTGAATACAGAAAAATTGCGGAATTGAATGCTCACTTTTTCGGTGTAGATAACTTATTCTCTATTAGATTTCTCCTTCTCTGGTTTCTGAGCCCAGGTGCACTATCGCTTCGTTTTCTAAAAAAAAAAAAAAAGCAAAAAAATGAATAAACCAAAAGTATGAATATCAATGGATATAGTATGAATATAGTTCAAATATAGTATAAATCTTTAAGCTAGTACATATGTTTAACTTTTAACAACTACTTTAAGGCTCGGGTGGATTATCTAGAAGAGATAATTTACTTCGAAATTCGGATTCCTAATTACTTTGGCAATTAATCGTTTTTTTACAATAATTATTAGCTAGTGTTCTAGCGGTTGTCAACAACTAGGCCGCTAGCTAACAATTATTGAAAAAAACGATTAATTGACGGAGTAATTAGAAGTCCCAATTTTGGAGTAAATTATCTTTTCCAGATAGTCCATCAGGGTCTTAATGATTACCTTGATCTATCGGTGACTTGTCTTGTCGATGAATGACTACGATTTGATAGGATCATGTCATCACCGGCTTGTGAATGATTACTGTCGTCGCTGGTTTGAGAAACACCTGAGTCATCTGACAGTTCATCCTCTTCGACAAGACTTTCATACTGATCTTCTTGAACTTCAGCTGAATGATGATCCTCTTCATCACAAATTTCGAAACGCTCAAGCTTTACAAAACATTTTTTTGTGCAAGTACTCGAGGCTGGATCATTAGAAGAATTCTCACCATCTTCCAATCCATTCTGGAATTCCAATATTCGAAGTGATGTGTCAATTTTTGTGGATGGATCAAATTTATTTTCCTCATTTCCAAATGATTTGATTGATTCATCTCTCGGATTTTCCAGTCGTTGATTTGTGCTCTCCCAAAGTCTACGGAATTATTTTGATTGTTGACGATTACTTCGTATTGACATTGATTCCTCGAAGAATCAAAAACTCACAATTATATTGAATTTTTTAAATCCAATTAAAATCAGACAATAATAAGTGGTATTTACTTTCCTTTTTATCGTTGTGTTAATAAATCTGAAATTCCTGTATCTAAAGATAAAGATAAATGGGTGGTGCCAGATGGTATGACCCTAGTGGGTCTTTTACCAACCCTTTCCCAGTACCTAAGCGGTACCCCAACCTAATTCCCAACCCGCACTTTTCATCTAGCTACCTTATAACTAACTTCCACAGGCACTGGGTTCGTTTTCCGACGATGAAAAATTTTTCACCATCGGGACTCGAACCTGCATCCCTTACCGGGATGCTTTGGTCATAGGGCCAGCACGCTGACGACTAGCCCAAAGACGTCCTAAATTCCTGTGTCTATTATTAGTGCAATCCGGTATTATCTCTCGATTTCTAATTATTTCCAACGTATCAATCATTGAATAAATTTTGTAATGTTTCTCTACATATTATGAAATATTCATATTAACAATTTTATCCCCCGATTATATCAATTTAAGAAAATCATCGCCTCAAAGTAATCTCTCTTTTATGCTGAATTTCAAATTTCCTTCTATCCCCTAAAATTAACCTCCTATTTTCTCCATTTTATTCAAAAACAAGATATAAATTACTGATTGTAAAACCCAGAAAAAATTTTTGAATCTCCCGTTAATTGTCGTTCATTCCCTAATTTTTTACAAAATGATAGCTAACCGCATGATTACAGAACCTTCATCATTTTTCATGAATTCCCTTTCCCGCGTAGAGTTGCGTAAAAAGAGTACTTAAAAGTGCTTAAAAGTATTAGATATCATAAAAATTTGCTTGCTATAAAATTTACGTACTTGTAATCCATCAACTCGAGGGGCTGGAGCCCAACGATGCTGTCATGAAAATATTTAATATCATAGTATTCATATTTCTCAGTGCTGAGAGGACCTCCTGCTTCGCAAAAAACAATTGTATCCGGACCATCAGGCTCCGATAATTTCCCTCCATAAGCCTAAATTAGCATAAATAAATATTAAACGTATGACAAAAGCATGCTAATTAAATCACGCAATCATTACATCTTCGTATGAAAAATTAACCTCAATGATCTTGACTATAGCGGTGAACTCATGAAGATCGTATCCATCTAAATAAAATTTAAAAGGAACTCCATTTGTAATAAATAAATTTGAATTGAACCACATTGAACTCGAAAAATTGTGACCCAAATTATCCATAATTAGATTATTCATTTATTTATTTGTTTATTTATTTCAGTTAAATTTAATTATTTTTAGATTATTTAACGATTTTACTTTTATTAGTCTATATATATTGACTTTTAGAACAGATTTTATATCCTAAGAAGAACGCAATCACATGAATAAAGTATACACTATCCGTTTGAACGGTCACTGAGGCGATACTGATTCAACGATAATTAATTTTGTTCGATCCGTTTGTTTTGTTTCGAAAGGACTCATCATTTCTGGTCAACACGATAAGGAAAAATATGTCAAGGTTACTTCATTTAGATCCGGTGAACTTCAAATATATAGGTTTCAGTAAATATCTACACGGAGAGAAAAATTCTTTAAAAATTACGTGCCTGTTCCGTAACCTGCCAGTCAAAATAGTATTCAGTAAAAATTACGGAACAGTTACGCACTTTTTCAGTGACCTTTTAGGAAAAAGTCCAGAACGTTCAGGAAAAAGTCCAGAACGTTCAGGAAAAAGTAGGGAACGTTCCGTGAAAAAATGCGCAACTGTTCCGTAATTTTTACTGAATACTGTTTTGACTGGCAGGTTACGGAACAGGCACGTAATTTTTAAAGAATTATTCTCTCCGTGTAGTAGGGGAGAGGTAAAATGTACCCCTATTTTTTAATCAGGGGTGAAGGTAAGATGGATCGTCTTTATTTTCATATTTTCGTTATTTTCTTTTTCATTTTTTATACAGATATAGATGTAAGCGCATCGTGTCCGTGAAATCTTTCATTTAAGGCCCGGGTGGACTGATCGAACATCGACTTTTGTTTAAATTTTATCTTTTTAATCTAAAATACATTAAAATTTGAGATCAATTTTGTGTTGCGGGAAGCACTTGAATGGACGTGAAAAAATAATGAAAAAAAAGAGGAAAAATTATTGAAGGGCGGTAAAGATCGATATTATTTAAAAGGGATTTACAAAGTTTGCTGAAAAATAATAAAAAATACGTAGCTTACTATTGCATCTAGCTGTCACTCAATCTTCTGGAGAGCAATAGCAAGCTGCGTAATTTTTATTATTTTTTTGTAAACTTGGTAGATCCCTTTTGAACAATATCGCTCTTTAGCGCCCTTCAATAATTTTTCCTCTTTTTTTTCATTATTTTTTTATAACCATTCGAGTAGCTCCCGAAACAGAAATTTGATCCCAAATTTTAATGTATTTTAGGCTAAAAAGATAAAATTTAAACAAAAGATGATATTAGATAGTCCACCCGGGCCTTAACAGGTTTTCTTCATGTGAATGTATAATAAATACCATAAATAATCAGGAATAAATTCAGTAGCGAATGAGTACCTATTGGAATGGTGGAGGGAATCGAAGGAACTGCATTCGTTTAATGATTTTTTTGAGAAAAAAAATGGAAACTAAATAATGAGAGGGAGGGAGATCCGTTTTACCCTACCTCCAAAATTGTCATTCCGCAGACGAATTGAAAAAATTGAAGCGAATTTTTCGCGGTTACGAGCTAGTCATTTGAGTCGTAAAAATTGTTGAGGAACGAGTTTCTGATTGGGGAATCCATTTTACCGCCCCCACCCCAATAAGAACAATTAATGCGGTTTTTATGCATTTTTTCCTTTTTATTAATTAAAATATTTATAATATATATACACTCAGTACGGATAATAAGGATAGACAGAACTGCAAAATATACAATTCGATAATTTATCCAACGTATTTCGTGCGGCACCTTGTACAAATAATTTTCCAAAAATTATTGGAAAGGACAAACACGTGATCATAACGTTCAGCTGATGTTATTGCCATTTGATATTTTCAAACGTTCAATGAAGCGAAGGAAATTAAATCCTCAAAATGAAGAAATAAGATGGAAATTGAAAACTGCAAATTATTCTTTAAATATCTGAAAGAAAAAAATGTTGATAAATGATCGTGACAAGAAATATCAACAGGGCTTTGCTGTCATGAATTTCATCCTGTACAAAAAAATATTTCCGCATTCAAATATAATTATTAGCACGGAATTACCATCCACCCACCGATTTATCATACCTAATAATCTCCTGTTCCAAATTGCCATAAATGTCAACAAACCATAAAATTTCAAATCTACTCTATAAATACTGACGAAAAAAAAAGGAAAACAAGAACATGAATATCCCCAATGGAGTGAGAAAAATTGTCGCACGAAATTTAATGAAAAACCTAAAGTGTGGAAACTATTATTTCAAAAATAACTAAAAACCTTCATTAAGCACAAAACGATTCACCAGACGTTAATTAGTTGGTTCTTACACTTCTACCAATGTCTTGTCGATAATTATTCATAAAATTACTCGATCCTCAGACGCTTTCCTCGTAAAAGCGATCCAATAGGCGGAAACCTAATTGAAATGATTCGACAAGAACATATTCATAATCTTCCTTTCAACTGAACTCCCTGAAACTTTGAGAAATACGTAATCGAAGAAAGAACTAATAAAACGACTGAATGAAATCGCCAAGTGCGAGCCCTAGGATATGCTATCGAAATTTTAGATGCGCCATCTTGCTCACCGGAAGTGATATCAGATTACCACTCGAATCAAACCACAAACATCGCCTTGCAAACCCGAATTGACGCTTACTGGCCACCAGACACAAAATTCCAAAAAATTGTCGCAACGCCTTGAAAGAAAAATTGCGAAATTTCCAGAACAAGTTTCTATAAAAATACATGTAACTCTGTTCTTGCATAAACTTCATGACGGTAATTAATTCCTCGCTATTTTTGCTGACTCCTTGCCACCGGCAACGTGCTCCAAATCAAGGCCATCATACTCCAGTGTACCAGCATTGTCGTAATACGCGTAATCGTAATCATTCTTCTTGGGTGCTTTAGGTCGTGGTGTAGTGGCATCAGTGAACTTGGCAGTTGTGGAGAATGGCCTAGCTGAGCTGCTGTGAGTTGATGATCGTGTTGTCTGCTGTTGTGTTCCCCTCTGATTATTACCATTGAAGCTAACAGGATTGTATGTTGTGGGTGAGCCATTTCGTCTGTAAAACAGAACCGGAAGAGAAAGGTGAGCTCGTCTATACGACGATGGGAGAATCTTTCTTATTTCTATTGTTCGTTCAGATAGTGAATTATGGTAATCATGGAGATCCAACCGATACTAGAGCTTCAACCATTCACACCGATCTCAGGTCGATGAGAACAATAACCTTGACAGACACCATCATTTATTTTCAAGTGAAAAATTATTATTACAGCTACCGATGGCTAATTAGGCTGCCCGGACATAACTGTACATTCCGAAGACATATCTCAGATATATCAGCATTTTTGGCTGAGAATATATCCGGATATTATTCAAATATTCCTTCGGATATATAATTTTCTTTGAGGGTGACTGAAACCCGAGTAATAATATAGTTTTTCAAGTACTAAGTAAATTTGGTACTTCATCGAAAAAAAAAATCCACTTGAACGTGGAAAACGTTCAATAGACTAATTTGTGGTATCGATTCAATATATATCGCACGCAATATTCGATAAATGAATGAGTGAATGGGGGAATTGATTACATAATAAATTCACGAACACTTTCTATTCCTTGAATCGCAAGATATTCCTAAACCGTAAATATCTAGATGCTAAGGACATTGGGTATTTAATACCTGGTCTGTTTAAGATCGAATTAAGTCGATGAGTTCAAGATGTACCGATTTGTTTACCAATCGGTCGTTGAAATTATTCGGAAATAATGATAAATCATTGACTTGTAGAAGAAAACAAAGACAATTAGAAAAAAATTAGCACCTTGGTACAGGCGTAGTAGTCTTCGGGGTCTCAGCCAATAGATTGATGCTTGAAGGGCTGAATCCGATTCCCGATGCCGATCTTCCAAAATCATAATTTGTCGTACTCGCCTCAAAGTACTTGGCTGTATTATCATAATTATTGTACTGTGTAACCTTCTTGGGTGCTTTGGTGACGTCAAAGAATGGTGCGGGTTTGACAGGTTTGTCTGAGAATTGTCCATTGGAATCCTGACCGTTATACCGATCTCCTCCTCTTCCACTTCCCTCATTCACTTTCTTAGTTATGGGTGCATAAGTAGTTGGCACATAGATTCCAGTGGAGAAACTCTGATATTTATTGTTAGTAGTCTGAGCATTCTGTTTAGTCACACCATTTGTCTTTCCGGTGAACTGATTATTTGCACTGTACGCATCGTAAAAAGTGCTAGCAGTAGTGGTACTTGGGAATGCAGTGGTGGATCTCTGAATGTTGTTGTAGTTCCTCTGCTGGAATCCAGTTAAATCAGTTTGCTGATAGTTTGTACTTGGTGCAACAGTCGTTGGTTGGGCTCGTGAGCCTTGATTGTACTGCCCCTTCTGATTGTTGTATTGTCCATTGGACGAGCTGAAGTTGTCTTGATAATTCTGATTGTAAGTCGTTGGTCTCGGTGAAGTTCCATGTTGGTAGTTCTGGCTGAATGTAAATGGTTTTACCGTTGTCGATACTGTCTGATAGTTTGTATTCTGCTGATTGTAGTTGTTGTTGGATGTTGTTCTAGCTGTTGTACTGGGTGCCTGATAGGTACTGTACTGCTGAGTTGTTGGTGGTCTGAAGGTCGAAGGTGCCGCGTACTTCTGGGCATTTTGATTCTGACTTCGTTGATTGCCATTGTAGTCCGATGTTGGTCGGGCTGTTGTTGTGGTTTCGTACGTTGTTCTCTGATGATTGTAGTAGTTCCTGTTATAATTACTGTTGTCATTGCTATAATCCTGAGTTGGACGAGCTGTTGTTGTGGTATCGTACGTTGTTCTATGGTTGTAGTAGTTCCTGTTGTTGTACGCGTTGTAGTTCGTTGTTGATGATGGTGCTAACGTGCTAGATGGTGCGTCGTTGTTGTTGTTGTTGCTGTACTGCTGCTTTCGGGCGATCTTTCTCACACCGGGTTTCTTCTTCGGCTCAACGATCGGCTCATCTTGGTAGCTTTTTTCGCTGTCGTAGTCGTCATCCTTGACATTGTTCCTACTGTTGTAGTAGTTGCTGCTGCTGCTACCGCGGAGGATATCGCGGTTGTTGGAATTTGATTGTGAAGCGAAGGTGGGGCTGACGCGATTCAGACTGTTGGCGGCGGAACGCACGGGGTCATTCGACTCACTGCGTTGGAGATGATCCTGGGGCTCAGCATCACTTCGCAAGGAGTCATAATGAACTGATTCCAGTCCAGAGCCTAGCCGGTAGAGGTCAAAATTATCGGAGGCGTAGTAAAGTGTAGCTGCCTCGCAGTCCACGTCGTACCAATCCGCGCATGTCTGCGATTCTTGATCGAACGCTGTGTCGTTTGGACATAAGAACCTAAAAGAAAATTATTCGCTGAATTAATCAATCCGTCGATCGAGTGATCACTCCATTTCTCGACCCTTAGGTGGCTTCATCGGAAGGGAATTCATAATTCTTGTTAAATCATACGCTCAAAAATATTAATTACCAGAATCCGCTGCTTCTTAGGGGAAGTTCACTCTTGGAACAATGTAAAAATAATCGTATCAAGTACATATCTTGTTCTTCGGTCAAGTACTACATCTGTTGATGCAGTTATTTTTTGCTAGTACTTCTGATACTTGTCACAAGTAGCAAAGAAACGTGGGGAAGGATTTTTCTAACTCTGCGGAATTATTTTTGGACTTTCAATTCAGTATTTCTAATTACTCTATTGAGAGGAGTGAATATTATTACTGCAGACTGAACTCTTTTGTGTTAACAAATAGTGTAAAAAATACTTGTGACAAGTACTCAAGTACTTTTCACCAATCCACCGATTCTTGACGCATACCATCCATCAATTTTCCCCATGACTTCAAGGAAGTACAAAAATGCACAAATCCTTTTTGTACTCGTAATGATCAATTGAACAGAACAACAAGGATATCGATAAATTGAATTTTATCGATACATGAATGGAGTAATATTTCCAGAAAATGGAAACATAAATTTTTTCAGAAGTGTGTGAAGATTTCTTGATGGAATCGAAAATATTTTCAAGTAAAAAAATGAGGATAATTGATTACTCACTTGTAATCCTGGACAACCCCGGCGACGGAAGCACACACGTGGAACAACTGACAGTCCGTCTCTGGATCGGCATAGTAACTACCCACGATCTTATTGCGACAGGTAAACGAGGTTTCCGGCATGAATTGCTGGGAGTATCTCGGTGCTGGTCGTTGTAGTCCCAATACACAGCTCCACAGTATCCCAGCTGTAGAAAACAATGCAATTACACAATTAAGATACTTCATTATACCCTCTCCACCGGTCTTTTCATTAAAAAATTTAAACTCCCTCGTCACTTTTTTTATTGTTTGCATTTAGGTGAGGAAATTTCGAAATTTTGTTGTCTCATTGTCCAAACTGTAATGAATATCAAACTAGAGTAATTAGAATGATTTCTCTCACTCGAGTCACGTAATTAAAACGATTGGATCGTTGTATTCACCCGGAAAATTGAAAAATCGGCTGGGAAAAATTGGGGTGGACTTCAATCGGCTATTTTATTTGTCTCTATTCTTCTGTTGTAGAGCTTCGTGGCTCATGCTAGATGAAACCGTGATAAACACCGGATGCAAGATGTACCTTTCTACCGACGATACCTTCGCATAATGAGAAATATATTCATGCAATCGTGATGCACGCATCGTTCTACTTTTATTAGAATTTTAAAAGAGTCCTCTAATCACATTTTTTTCATTTCTTTGTCATTTCAATTATCTCTTTCATCACCTCTGTTCACTACTCGCAGAAAAAAAAAGGTTCAATTCGTTAATTAATCAAAACTAAATTAATTAAAATTGATTAAACAATTAAATGAAGATTTAACAGTTCCAGTGAAACTTTTTTGTTTTTAATTTGACTTTTACTTTTAACTTTTACTTTTGATTTCTGGGGATCAATTCAAAGAGAATTTAGTGAATATTAATATACCCCTTCAATTATGAATGGGTAGATAGGGAATTTTATTTCAGGTGAAAAATTTCAATATCTTTTTTTTCCTTTGTTGTTTAACATAAAATGGGCATTAAAATAATAAAAAATTATTGAAGGATTTGTATAATTATGAATTTGCTTCAGTGCATGCATAATTCGTTAGATTTTCGGAAATTTTTCAATAATAATCTAAGTTCATATTATTTTATTTTTTGTTGAAGATCCTTCAAATCGAATAACTTGTACAATATTATAGAAATTTTTTTATACTTGTTATATTTGTCTAGTCAAGACCTTCCCAAATTTCGGGATTCAATGTCTCATTTCTGGTAATCTCCCAAAAACAAATAAAACAAAAGTAGCAAATTTCAAAAACGGAAAACCTGAACTCGACAACCATTCTTTCGAAATTCGCTCCATCTCTCTTCATTCCCGAAAATTCACCAAAAACGATAATGAAAAAATACAAATTCCGTTTTGACACTTCACTAGTCAACTGATCGCTTGGAATAAAAAATAAATAGAATGCTCGCACTTCACAGGATAAATAAATAAAAATGAAACAAACCAAAGGAAAATAGGATCACGTTGCTGACTGACATCTCCGTTTTCTTGAAGAACTCAATGAAAAACTCAATGTCAAATAAAAAAAAAAATAAATAGAAAAATCACAACGTTGGATTGTCGAAAAATGATATTCCTCGTGTTAATCTGGAGTTGTACCGTCTGAATTCACTTCGGGGATGCGACTGCAGGAGTGCCGGTGAATGTCTCAACGAAGAGGAGAGTTGAGACTCTTGGATCCTCACCTGGGAGTAGGATGAACAATTCCAGGTGGTAGGGGAGAATCCGATGGAGAACGTACGATTGCTGGAGATATGTACGTAACTTGACGTTACGTCATATTATTCTTGAGGCCCTTATACGAGATGTGAAGAGTGAGAGCGAGAGAAGGAGTGAAAGAGATTCAGGACGAGGGGAATGTGACATCTTCGGGCTTGAGGACATAAGAATCACTCTCTAATTTTTTTCACTCCACCGAGTGATGAGGAACAAAAACCGAGAATTCTGGTTCATTATAACTGACTTTCCATTTCAATGAATTCCAACCAGTTGATTATTTTCAGGTGAAGATATTCGCGGGGTATTTGAGGACAGGGAATGCGAGTGGGTGAAAATGTTTATCGGGTCTCGTGGGCTGTCGGAGGGTCAATAGGCGGGAGAGGACATCTGCGTGGACTTTCCTTTTAATCATTCTGGTCAAGGAGTGTTGGGAATGTTAGGTGAGGAGATTAAAAGGAATTTCGAGGGGTTCCGTTGACGAGACATTCAACATCAAACATTTGAAATTACCCATTTGCGAATCGTTACGAGATGTTTATGTTGGATTTTTATCGATTGATAATTGGTTTATCCCATAGTAATACAGTGAGGAAGAAAATTAACAAATTAAATGAAAATTGTGGTGAAACTAACAAGTGAAATTAATGAATAGTCGAAACCGCGTGTGCGATTGCAAGTGCTGCATACGGAATTGAATAAGTTTGTTTGAACCAAGTAATTTTTTTTGTACATCATAATTAGAAAAATATTTTTAACGTTTCAATCGTTACAAAAAATTGATATAATATAATATAATTAATATTTTATTATATCAATTTTTAAACATTAATATTAATTTTTACTATCCATTTGTTAAGGAACAGTGAATTACGCAAATCTACAAAAACATTAAATCAATGAAATAGTTACGTCCTTTACCGACGTGCGGTGGCCGTGCGGTTAGAGCGTAGGGGGTAGGCACATGAGATTCGTGGGTTCGATTCCCAGGCGGGGAAAAGCCAGGGGTTTTTTAGAGATAGAATTCGCTCTAACTTGCACAGGTTTCATCGTACGAGCGGTAGTCTCGAACGAGACGACTGTACCTGGCCAAGGTTTTTTCCCATGAGGTTTCCCTTCAGCCCTCGGCGTAATTGCAGTACAGGGGGAACTGGGGGTGGGAAATGTAAAAGCCCGAAAGGGTATACATGTGTGGAAAAGTTTAGTTAGTTACGTTCTTCCAAAATATTTTCGATTTAAAAAAATTTAATGTGGAACCACGGTTTTTTTAATTCACGAAATTTTTTCTGGAATTAATATCCATTGAAGGATTTTCGAAGAATATTAATAATTCTTAAAAGCATTCGTAAAAATCGGTCTTTGGCGAGTGGTGTTCTATAACAGAACGTGTCTCCCTCGTGCAAATTAAAATGCTTCAATAAAGTACCTGATTGCTCTGGTACATGTCTTCATTCACTTGCTCCCATATTCTAATAATGAGCGGGGAATTTACCTAGCGTAAACGCCGCTCCCACATTTCTCATAACATTTTGAGGTATACGGCACGTGACACAAGTCCCAGATCATAAAAGGTAGGAAAGAGGCACGTAATTTTTATTGAATTTTTCTCTCTGTACAACCTTTAATTACAACAGAAAGATGTAATGTCCGAAATAATGAAAAGAGACTCACACTTCTAATCCTTAGAATCAACGTAGACCTGTTACCCTGGAGGAACTGGTGACCAGGGACACTTTGATACGAACTCAAGCAAGATTGGACATTAACAACCTATCTTACATTATATCGAGTCTTTAACAAAAATTTATTTGTTAACAATAAATGATAATTTATTATTCGCATTATTCCCCTAGGATATGAATTACTGCGGAGTAATTAAAACGATCGTGTTTATTAAATAAGTAATTCACCTATAGAATAATTTATTGGAAAAATGATTTTATTACAAAAAAAAATGGTTTTAATTAAAGATTTTTAATTCTTGTTGAACAATTCTGTTTTCTTTTCATCTTCACGAACAATGGGGCTCAGGTAATACCTGAAGATTATATTTTGAATGTTGATACTCAGAATTTTCCACCGACAGTAAAAAAATACTTTTACCAAAATAATTCTTATGCTATGGGAATTGTCTTGGCACGAGTAAATGTTTAAACATTTACTGTTGAAATGTGTGAATTTTCTCGTGGAGAGTAAATTTACTCGGGAAGTCATTTTTTCCTGAGTGGAAGTTTGTATTCTCAAAATTAATTACTGGATGATGGACTAAATACAAAAATTAAATATACAACCTAATACACACCATTTTGACTAATCGAATCGTATATTAAATTATTTGTTAACAATAAATGAAAGATCGAGTCATCCAATTAAATTGTTGATAATATATTTTCACCTACAAACAATAGATTTTTTTCTCAGGATGCCGTGTCACTGACGATGGCTGTGTGAAATAACATCCAATTTCCTCGCATCTGTAGTCTTGAGAATTTTCAAAGAACTGAAACAGAAGTGACTGCAGTCATCACTCATAGAATTCCCGATAGTTCAGTAGTTGCCCACGGGCAACTGTCACTTCACGAGGTCGATCTTGAATCATCTTTACCATCTTTACCCCTGAGACCCGAGGTAAAGTTATAAAATTACAAAAAATTCATCAGAAACCGGCTGAGTCAGAGGGTCACCGCAGGAATGTTGTCGATTGCGTATCAACAAATTCGATGCTCAAACTTATATCATCAGTGTGATAAAAGTAATCACCACGACTGCGAAATAAATGTTTATTTTCATACCATCGGAAAGAGTGTGATGTTTTTCATCTTCACTGGTTTCTCTTTCACATGGCATTCAACGAACTAAGATCTGACTGAAGTAGTTAATTATCAACATCGAGCATTCATAATAATGACGCTCATCAATAGAGTCATATCCCTAAACTTTTACTTCCATCTTCACAGGTTGTAAAGTCAAGCGTCGGTTCTATAAAAGAGAAATCAAGAGTCCAGATTCTATTATAATGAAAGAATGATTAGTCTCTTGCGGATTAAAAATAATTGTGGAGTCATCGTTATCTTTAATTGAGCTTAACGTACCAAATTAATTAAATGAGACGATTCGACCAGCACAATCACCTAATTTTTTATTTTTAATGAAGAACTCGTTTTTTATGTGGAGGGAATTAATATCACCAATTTTAGTAGACGACTCGATCTTTCATTTATTGTTAACAATTAAACTTTAGTTAAGGATTCGATATTATGTAAGCTAGGTTGATAATGGCCGATGTTGCTCGATTGAGAGTTTCTTGAAGAGTCTCCCTGGTCATCAGTTGGTCCAGGGTGTGGGGTCTGCCTGTGAGACGATTGATAATTACGATATGAATGTGTCCTCTGGGTTCTTAAGTCATAATCATGTAAGTGATGTCAATAAGAACTCCGTCAATTTTAACGATTTAATATTTATGACTGATCAATATTACTATCATATTACTCTATGACCTTCGAGGAGAAAAACTTTATTACATTGACATAGAAATCATCGAAAGAATGTTCTTGAATAAAAAAAATGTCCCGAAGCGAAATTGATGTGCCATATTTATGATGGTTCATCAGTCTGTCATCTTCGATATACGACCGAGGGCAAGAGGTCACCTTGGCCAATCCTACCATTCTCATAGTCTCAAAGATATCGCTCCTGGCGGATTATTAATGTTTAATCTATACATTGAAAGTAGGCTGCCCGTTTCTGCGTAGTTTTTTCTCTACATAATAGACGGGAAATTTATATAGCGTTCCACATCTTTGTGACGTCGAAGAAGTCGTTGGATAGAATTTGGATTAGATAGGAAGGAGAGCAGAATAATACTCGATATAATTTTTACAAGAAAGGTTACTGAAAAAATGGATAGTCCCGACCGGGATTTGAACCCGGGATCTTCCGATTATGCATCCGGTGCTCTCCTTTTTTTCCAACATGTGTTTTTATTAGTATATCAGTGAATTCATGTCTTAACCTACTCTAAACTATTCGAAATTATGTAAATAAATTAATATTAGCTTTGCAATTGCAATTAACTTTACTTTAAAGCCGATGTATCGTTAAATGAGAAAATTAAGAGCTTCTCAGAAACTCACTGGAAAAGAAAATGTTTATTAAATAAGCTATACCGAAACTTTCAAATGTTACATAATAAATAAACAATAGATAAATGTCAATTCGTCTACTTAATCACGTATACTCCTATAATAATAGTAATTGACAATTAAATTGAAAAATGTGATGGATCCGAAACTGAATTATTTGAGCAACAAATAATTTCCGCAGGAAATCCTATCAAATAGTTTTTTAGAACAATAATTAAATCAAACCCATGATTAAATTTGATGACTCATTCCTATTTTTCTCTTACCTGTCACCATCATTCATCTGAAAGGCGATGTGAGTAAAAAAATGGTGTGGATTGTATGTAATTATTCAATTACTCTGGCCCATCAACATTATCTGATTATATTTCACTTGAATCAATAAAAACTGGAATTAGAAATGTAGAGGTAAAATGAGTGGTCATCAATCCCCTGAAATGCCTCATATCAATATAAATTAATGATAGTTTATCTTTGGACATGAAAAAGTGAAATGAACATTGAAAAAAGGAGACTTGATTTACTCATGGGAACATATCGACTCCAAGTAGTTTCTCACAATTATATAATGAATTGAGCATCAGACGAAAAATAGTAGACCACTTGTTTTTATCTGCATTTATCAAATCATCGAGTAATTCCAACATCAAAACTTCATCATCAAAAATTTAATTCATCATCAGGCTAATGGGAACTCAATCTGAAAAGAACTTCACACTTAATCGTATCTCCATTTTTCTTCTCACAGATAAGACGAAATAACGGTGTCAAAATTAATGAGTTTTTTATTCATTTTATTCATTAGAACATTTGATAGTCAATTTTCTCATTCGCATTATTCCCCTAGGATATGAATTACTGCGAAGTAATTAAAATGATCGTGTTCATTAAATGAGTAATTCATCTCTAGAAGAATTTATTGGAAAAATGATTTTATTACAAAAAAACGGTTTTAATTAAAGATTTTTAATTCTTGTTGAACAATTCTGTTTTTTTTTTCATCTTCACGGACAATGGAGCTCAGGTAATACCTGAAGATTATATTTTGAATTTTGATACTCAGAATTTTATATCGACAATAAAAAAATACTTTTGCCAAATTAATTCTTCTGCTAAGGGAATTTTCTTGGCACGAGTAAATGTTTAAACATTTATTGTTGAAATGTGTGAATTTTCTCGTGGAGAGTAAATTTACTCGGGAAGTCATTTTTTCCTGAGTGGAAGGTTGTATTCTCACAATTAATTACTGGATGATGGACTCAATACAAAAATTCAATAGACAACCTAATACACGCCATTTTGACTAATCGAATCGTGTATTAAATTAGGATTAAAAAACTAGTTTCTAATGACTTTTTTTCACATGTCAGAACGAAATTTTGATAAATTTAATACCGGAAAGAAAACTATTTTGTTTTTTTTTTTACTTCTATCCCGAAATAGTTGATATTATTTGTGACACCATAATCACATTCATTTGCGCAAGAATAATAATATTATTAATAATGATTACTATACATTAAAAACCCAAACAAATATATTTTCAAATAATTATAATTATTGTGAAATCAAATTCGATTCGGATGGCTTCAATGTTTTTCTGAATGTATGAGACTGAATGAAAGGAAGATAAATGGAAGAAATTTTATTGATGTTATGATTTATAGTGAAAGAATGAAATGTGAATGGGAGAAATTAAATTTTAACGAGTCGCACCCACAGAGAAATTTCCGAGCTTCAGAATTAATTGCAATATTCTTCGGAATTAATTATCTTACATTATTGCAAAAATTGGCCATTACGGATTTCGCAAACTTTTCTGTAATTTCTGCTATTTTTCTCTCTCCGGTCATAAAGTCCTCAAGATTTTTTCTACTTCGTATACCTTTTCTAGCCGTTATGGTGGGGGGTCCTCACACCCCAACCCCTTATATCGCATTTGTCGAAAGGCCAAGAGGAAAGACCTAATTCGAGATTGAAAACCTGTCCTAGTGCTGTTATCCTTTTGACAGAGTTCCACTGCCATTTGGCAGTGAAACTGTGAGATTAGAGCGCTATAAATTTCTGAGTGCCGAACCTGGGAATCGAACCCGAATCATTGGCATACGAGTCTAGCAACCATAACCATCCAACCGCATGGCCACTACCGTCGGTTCGAACTACTTCAGATTCAATCTAATTATTAATTTTCCTCTTCAATCCCTGAACCATAATCGCAACTGAATTTGTCGACTAAAGTTTTCACTAATGAATTTATCTGCAATTCCCAATAAAAATAAAAATTTCCAATATATATTTCCACACAATTTTCCACAACACATGCATATATTACGCAACAAATAATCATACCTGCTGCTGTCAATAATGACCAATAGAGTCTCGACAATAATTGATCCCAGCAATTAATTGAAACTTCATGTTTTTCCCTATGGAGTTAATTAACTTGACATAAACGCGTCAATTTTCTTGGTGAATCTATCGGCACTTGTCGTACCGCAGCCTTGGAGGGCGAAAGTTGTCTTCTAGGACAGTTCATCAAGACCTCCAGCATAAAAACATTTTAGATGTAGCAAGGTATATCGTGAATGCACAGAGACAAAAATATAATGACCATCTCGAAGTCCTACTCATCCTCGTCAAATTTAATGGACACCATGCAGTTGTAACGTTAACATTTATTTTCAACATTTAGTTTCACGCAGCTCTTGTTGAATATCCGCAGATAGAGAAAGTCGTGTGTTATTCAGTATGATTAATTTTCTGGCGTCATTCGTGTGTTACGTGCCATTGATGTTACGTACCGTTGGAAAAATCTGACTCCGGTTTTCTGTTCTTTTGACATTTTTCCATAATTCGAGATAACGATGACATTTTAGATGAGAAGAATCAAATAAATATCAGTGAATTAATCAGATTTAATTCATTCTACATTAATTCAAGTACATATAAGTAACTGCTCCGCGGGACTTGTTCCATCAAACTTATTTTTAAATGCCCTGTTGAAATATAGCCTCCGTCTTCTATGAATTGATTTTTATTATGAGCATTTGGTTTCAAAAATGAATCAACATAGAGAGAGATGTTGGGACTAAACATAAACATAAGCAATGAGGTCACGTGACAAGGGGACTGGGGATCCTTTGTCTCGGAATGACGATTTTTCTTTCGGTTTCGTTAACCACTTTTAGTCTGCTGAGGCAGGTCATAGAGAACAAAAATTTCTTCCCCATGCCATTTTTAATAAACTAAAATTAACGTATTAAATCCACTGTGTTTAAATTATCTATCCGCCCCCATATTCCATTAATTTACAATGCACCAATAGTAACTGGAATAGAGGACAGTGACATCGCATTAAAATCACGAATGCAGCACGATTTGCCCGTGGAATTCCAGCGTAAAGGTCAAACACCGGTAAGGGTCGGTACCGCAAAGAGTCAGCGAACCATTGAAAGGTCCGGTCTTCTCTATTCCATTGACAGGACAGCAAACACAAGCAAACGGAGTTGATCATCGGAGAAAGTAAAGGTCAGAGATCGGCAACGAGACGTTTTTTCGGCGTTGTCCTTTTACCCCTCACACATAGGTACATAACAGATAACTGATATAGAAAGGTATCCCAGTCACGAACTCTATTAACCTCCGAGTCATTCACTTTCTTCGATTTGCAACGGAGAGCAAATTGTTCATTAATATCTATTATCATCCCCGGAAATTGATCTGTTTAACCACTTGGTAATTATTAGGGCCCCCTGGTTCATCTGCTTGATATCAGTAGAAAGCAAAATAGTACACTCCAGAGAACAAAATATTCTCTTCTTCTTTCAATAAAATCTATAGATTATTTACCATTGACCATATCATGTTGTAATAAATCAATGGATTCTGTCTTTTCTTTTCATGTGAGTCTTCCTTGAAGGCAGCTTTCCTCGCTGGTTTTGGACCCATTGAATTGGGTTCATGCCCCCAATCGTCAAGGACCCATTGCCTCAGGGTTTTTCATTTCTAATTTCACCAAAAGCTATTTTATCGATTGGCGTCACCCAGATGAAAAACTACATATATGAAATATGCATTAATTACACGCAAATATATTTGTGACAAAAAAATGTAATATGTCACATATAATTATCAGCATATGTATTTTTTTGTGGGAAAAAAACCGGCGTGGAATTCCAGGATATTTACAGTTTAAATTTCCATGTGGATTTTGAACAGATTGTAAATCCTTATTATTTCCTTATTATTAAAGTAGAAACACAAAAATGAAGTTCGCCCGAGTCGAAATATATCGAAACGCATAGAACTAATTCCTCATTGGTCAGCTCGACCGCCAAATTCAAATTCCTTATTATTAAAGTAGAAACACAAAAATGAAGTTCGCGCGAGTCGAAATATATCGAAACGCATAGGACTAATTCCTCATTGGTCAGCTCGACCGCCAAATTCAAATTCGGCGCTTGAAGTGCGCAGTAGGTCTCGTGAGGAATTAAAGTAGAAAATAAAAATCTGATAATTAGTTAATTACGCACACGTCGCAATCTTTCTGTGAAAAGCGAGGAGTAGGGTAACGAATTTTCCCATTCTTCAATTCCATTTCATTATTTCTGCATTGTTTTGTATTAATACCCATCTCCTATACATAACTATATATTTTGTTATTGTTATATATCCCCCAAAGCGTTATTGAATTATCAATCGTAAGAAGTCTTTTTCACCAACACTGTATTCATTCTCTTCGGAGTTCTGGTACAAAGCTCATATGATAATTGTATTGTAATTAATAATGAATGTAGTCAATGAATTAATTAATCTAATTGTTCATAACTCCTCCATTAATTTGGTGGATTTATTCCACCAAAGTCAAATTATGACTATAATTAAATACAATGACAGTCCTCTTTGGGAGGAATTTCCGCAGCAACAAACAGCGTCCTCCAAAATTGGCCCTATAATCTCGAGTTCCCATGATATCTCCACAATTATAACCTGCGTCAACATGAATACATTTCCCCTTCGAATATGATGAATCATTGTGATGAAATGAGGTTGACATACACAATCGATCCTCATAGTGTGATGCAA
>NW_011887868.1:265013-266538 GCF_000806365.1 Fopius arisanus
TTATAAAAAAAAGTTGATGTATCTGTTAACTGAAAGATTGATTAATAACATTTTTGTCACGGGGATGACAATACATCTTAATAAAAATAAATAAATTAATAAATTAATAAAAATGAATAAATAAATAAATATATAAAAAGTAAATAAATAATAAAAGTAAATAAATAAAATAAATTATACATGAAATACACGAAAAAATCACAAATACCTGATAAGTCATTTTTGGGGTGATTACAATAACTACTCGATGGATTGGGATTATTTTTCATTTCGAAATCATTCGCCAATTGATTTTTTTGAATTTGAATGATAAAATAAGCTTATAATCTCTCGGTTAGAGTGTCGATCCCGCTCACAGAAGTAAAATGGTATTTACGATGACAGCTGCCAACGATATAACGGAGCCATTCGTTGAGTTACGTTACAACTCTTTAACTCAAGCTACATTACAAATAGAGAAATACCTATGAAACATATATTTATTGGAATAAATGCTTCAAAGGTGGTATTTTCATGTTCATGACTGCCTTCTTTACTTTTGAAAACGGACAAGCATTATTAGGCGGTGCATGATGCAAAAGAAAAACGCCCTTATAACTCAACTAGCAGTTATCTAAGAGATTTTCTTTGGATGATTATACAAACCAGGGAAAATTTCGAAAGTAACACCGTAAATTTCAGATGTGCTCACTAAACAGACCGTAGGTCAAAGAAAGAATGTGTCTCGCGCTACTTCCCAAATGGCAAGAAAACATTTTGTTTGTTGAAAATCCTGACGGAAAAATAATCTTTTTATTTTTATTGCTTTCGCGGTGAGAATTAATTTCAATTTTATAACTTCCGGATGGATGCAGTATTTGAGTTAATTGTTGCACCCGCAGGCTTGCCAGATGATGATTTTTTTTTGCGAAAATTCTTTACAATAACAATAATTCAATAATTCTTAAACAACTTCTCAACAATAATTACAATAATTCTTTAAAATACGGAAGACCGTCGCAAGGTCTGAGTAAGACATCAATAACATCGAAATGATTGATCAATTATTCGCGTTATCGATTTCACTTGATTGATTGTGACTGCAGGAAATGGAAGAAATGTTTCTCAAAAAATTTTTCATTGACACTTTAAACTGAGATTTCACCAAAATTTTCCAAAATTTCCAATAATCAATTGACAATCCGATACTTTCGAGAAGTAGGGTTCTTCAATCGATTGTTTCAGGCCCGATGCTCGATTCTTAAAATGAAGTTCGTTTCAAATTTTCATCACGATTGCTATTTTCTGGTTCGTCTTTTTTATTCCCATTGTTGAATTTCCCCTCTCATTTGGGTTGGGTAAATCAGGGCGAAGAGTGGTAAGAAAAATCCTAAAAATATCGATTTTTAATTAATCGATAAAGGACGGATCGATGTGATGCAGACCAATCACGAATGGGTCGATCTGATTCAATTGAAATAATCGATCATTGTACGGTGATGGAAAAACTCTATTGAGAAATAATTAGGAATGTAAATCGTCATTT
>NW_011887868.1:268658-274557 GCF_000806365.1 Fopius arisanus
TGCATTCCAGTCTTCATGTACCTAGGG
Organism: Fopius arisanus; assembly: GCF_000806365.1. NCBI lineage: Eukaryota > Metazoa > Arthropoda > Insecta > Hymenoptera > Braconidae > Fopius > Fopius arisanus. The sequence goes on from NW_011887868.1 coordinate 268,686, forward strand.
TCTGCATTACCATTTTGGTGTGGAATCATGATATCCATGCTCATCCGTGGTTGAACAAGTATCCCGGCACACAGACAGTCTCACATATTGCCTTGAACAATCCTGAGGCCTCGAACGATCTCGAAGACGCTCCTCAAGCAGCCAAAAGGCCTCGAACCGTCTCATCCACGTGAGAAAGTGAAAGCAAAAGTCCCAGGCTAATACACAACCAATCCGAGCCACCATTCCACTCTTTGCCATCACCATCTTCCACCTTAGACCGTTATCCTTCCCTTGCATTTGAAAACATTGGGGCTAATGGATATCCACCATCGGCTCTCGTTAAAAGCCACATCTGTATCTTTTTGCATTTTACGCTTTGATGATCGATTATGGTGCATTAATTTTCCTTGCTATCTCGTTTCAATGATTGGATAAGATATCGGTAAGAATATTCAATTATTTCCTTTCCATGTTTTACTAATTCTTTTCTTTCTTCAAAACCTCGGGATTTAGTGACACTCTTTTGTTATCACACTTCATGTTTTACGAGACCTACTGCGCACTTCGTGCGCCGAATTTGAATTTGGCGCTTCGAGTTGACCAATGACGAATTAGTCCTACGTGTTTCGAGATATTTCGACTCGGGCGAACTTCATTTTGTGTTTGTACTTTCATAATAGGGATATGTGAGGGAAAAATTTAAAAGAAAAATAAACAGTTGAGGACAATGAGGGCGTTGTTTTACTCCACCCGACGCCTCAGGGTTTTTATCTGGAAACCATTTAGGACATTGGCTATGCAGACTCTAGCTTGAGTCATAAACAACGAGGACTTGGGCCTAAGGTCCCAAAACGGAAAACCCATCGGGCAGTTCGACTCTCAACCCCAACGAGATCACATCGCTCCACACTAAATATTATTTGACATATTTTACTAAACCTTGTTATTAGAGTCCTTTTAATTAACGTTCCGTGTAATTCAATTGTTTAATCACGGCAGTATTCTCATGAGGAGAATAATTATATTATATCACTTTTAGAGAGTAGTTTTATTCTCTACAGACAAAACTCGAAAATATGATATTTTTTACATCAATCCCGTAGTAATTTGCCAGAAAAATGAAAAAAACAACGAACTCTACGGAGCATCTGCTGCGACTATACAGCAACCTGACGAGAGCAATTAAGTAATTAAGTCAAACGATTCCTCTCCGGGAATGTAAAATTTAAACTCGATTGCACGATAGCATTTGAATGGAAGTTCTGAAGCAATTGGATATCCACGTGCCACAATAAATATCAAAGAGAAGACATACGTATTCGCAAGCCTGTCTGAAAACTCGAGCGTGCCTACTAGATTTACAATCATCGGGTCATGATGCCGAGGCATATGAAGAAGCGAAACTATTTTCATCCTTCCCACTCTTATCTTATTCCTCTTTCCAACGTTTGAAAAATATAAAACACGTTCGTTATGCCAAGCATGACTTTCACTCGGTGTCGCCGCTCTTCGAGGCATCTTCTTGCACGTGTGCACAAGTAGTTCTATATTATAAAACCTCATCTTTTGTTGAGAATTCACTTGAACATTATATTCATTTTATTCATGTAAGTGACGAGGAAGTACAGAGGTCAGCATGGAGAAATAAAAATAATTGGAATGAAGAAGTCGCTGTTGTATTTGACGGCGCGATGATGGAAGAAGAGAATCTTTAGATATGAATTTATTCATTGAATTTACATAATTATTCTTCAATGTTTTATAGAGGAAGAGGGAGATTGTTTCTAATTCCATTTTGTAGATTGTACGAATGCTGTGGTAATGAAGAAATTTTGCTAATCAAGATTTTCTTTTTCCCATTTTTTGGAGGAACTCTTTGGCCCAACTTTTCAAAATAATTTGGATGAGAGAAAAAAATAATTAAAAAATTTATTTCTCCAGGATTATGTAAAATATAGTAGCAGAACCAGTCGTCTTCATTTTATTTACCATCAGTTGTATTTGTATATATAATCATGCACTTTATGACTTTCAATCGCCTCCAGGCTTTTGCGGAATTTTCTTCTTCCGTATAATAAAACTTTGAACGTGTGAAGAATAATTGCTAATTTATGCATTAAAAAATTGTTAGAAAGATGATAATGTAGTACTGAAGTAATAAATGTAAAATATCCGATGAAGAAATGCGACATTGTAAAATACAAAAAATAACGTACTATTCAATTTGTTCTTAAACTTTTGCACTTCAATATCATGATATCTTCCTTCTGAATTTATTAATCCAGAATTTTGTACTCGGATTTTTCAAACTTGAAATTTTCTCGTCTTTAAATAGACTTTATTTTTTTATTTTCATTATCATGGAAAGATAAATTTTTTTATTTTCTTTTGGTTCGTATGGAAATCGAGGATCATAGATGGAGTGGATAAAGGCAGGTCATAGAGAACAGACATTTCTTCCTCGTGCCATTTTTAATAAACTAAAATTAACGTATTTAATCCACTGTGTTTAAATTATTTCTCTGCCTCCCATATTCCATTAGTAATTACATACCGTATTGACTCTCAAGGAATTCTTAATATGACAGTAAAAAAATTGATAATTCTAATATAAAAATTACACCTTTTGGTGGAAAAATTCTACAGAAATTTGCCACATTTACCAAAAATGTTGGTCCACATAGCAATAAATAAATAATATATACATAGCTATAAATAAACTCCTATATACTACTACAATTTATTCGCATTATCCAACGATAAAAATCATATTTTCATCTATTTTTTGAAGTAATTAATTTGAATAAACAATATTTCACTTTTAGAGCGAAAAAACCTGCCGCGGTAATTTACACTAACACTACCCTGTGGGAATCTTCTCCGAACACTTGTTGCAACATCACAACCACTCACTCAATGATTGCAAGTGTTAGCCCAAAAAATTACATTCCACCTTCTAAAAAATAGGAAGTAAACAACAATTGCTTGTCACCTCATCACCCACGTTTTTAAATATCCCTCATCATTACAATTTTCTTTTAAAACCATCAAGAGTCCCATGATTGTTACCACTAATTACTCACGCACCGATTTTCTCGCCCCGGACTCCTCAAGAGACAAGATAATCCCACGAACGGTTGCGCATTCACAATAATATACTTTTCAAATCTAATATGCTGTTTTATTTCTCTCCACTAGAGAATACAGAATCAAATTCTCAATGGACTTCCTTGTGATATTTATCAGGATATATTCATAATTCTGTTGAGAAATGGAAAATTACCATTAATGCATTTCCATCGAGGCCAATTCCTAGCGAATATCTCGGAATCGAAGAGAGATAGCAGTATTTTTGATAATACATTTTTTGTAGAGAAAGGTGAGCGCTACAAAAAAGGTAATCATAAAAATATCAGTATTTTCCTTCAATCCCGAGATATTTGAGAAAAACTCATATCGAGAAAATCTGAAGTTATCCTAGTTTACCACTTCGCTACTGAATTGTGTATTGGAAATATTTTCCGTAAGTTTCACAAGTGGAAATAAAAAATTTATTATATATTTCGTGCACTATTATGCAATTTTTAATGCAATTTTTCCATTGTTTAAATGGTTTTTTGACGTATATTATTGTAGCACGGATAAATCGTGACTTAAATGTCTTGTTCACTGCCATATTAGGCTTGAACTTTTTATTATAATTGAACGCCTTGGATTTCGTGTTTTCTCATTGAGAATGTTTATAAAAAAATTGTACTAAAATTCCTAAAACACCAATTTTTGTAACTGCGTTACAAAAAAAAGCAGTTCCCTCGGCTGTTCCCATGAAATTCTGATAAAAAGCTAAATCCACCAATGTATATTATTTACAAACGAATTTCGCTTACTATTTATATTTACAGAGTCCTCCAATAAACAAACGATAGTTCACCAACAATTTGAATACAAACCCGATAAAATCCAACTGATAAGAAAAAATTCATTGATTCATTTCTGTGAAGATGATAAATACCCATTATTTCATTATCATCAAAATAAAAAAATATAGAATCTCTCTAGCACATGAGACGATCAGAATTGTTGAAAAATGTTTAAACTTTCGGGTGTTATTAATTATTACGGTGTTACAGCACTTGAAGTGAATTATGAGACTATAATCAGGACACGATATTGAAAACGCATGTGTAAAGAGACCTGAAATTGCAGGTTGTGTGTACTCGAACCTATTTACTTCTACTCCTCATCGTAATTGATGTTTTACACGCTATGATTATTCCTCTAAATTAAATAATCCCGAAAGTCCTTGGGGGTCAACCGTATCAACATATTAAAAAAAGTAAATGTCTAAAGTTCATTACCTCAATTACCTGATCAAATATATTATCGACGTTCTACATTCGAGATATAATTACATAAGTATGACGTCAGTGTTGTAATGAGGTGTATGTATAATTGTGTGTTCACTGATTATATCGGTTTATCATCATGTACATTGGAGAAAAAAAAAGTTGCACATGATTGGGTTTCGTTGAGGGCAGGATGGATCAGTGCGATGATGTGCATAATTGTCATCGTCATTGATCTCGATTTATTCGGATCACCGGTAACCGTCGGGCAGGGTAATTATAACGGAGAGAATAGTCCAATAAAAATTACCTGAAGAGACACGTCAAATTGATGAAATTTTACAGGAAAATTCTTGAGCATGATGATTGGTGAAATAACACTTGGAAATTTTGGAGTTGATAGAAAAATTTTAAATAAAATATAAATAAATTTTATAAATTTTAAATAAATAAATTAAATAAATTAAGTAAATTTTTAAAAATAATTATAAAATAATTAAATTAAATAAATTAAGTAAATTTTTCGTACTCTTACAGTGACAGACCGGAACTACCTATTGCAATTTTATTTCCCCTCATCTATGGGGTTTAATAAATGAAAGATTGCTCTTATTTTGTATTTTATAAATATTTTGTGCTAAAGAAAGATTTTTAATTGCTATTCTTGCGAATCATCAGTGGACCATCTGCATGCGCATATGGGCCGTAAACTTGGTATTTTTGCGTTTCAAACCGTTCTACGCCATTTCTAGTTAAAATTATAAAATAGCAAGAACGATCACAATGCTCCCATTCCGAAGCAAAACCATACTATTTTCGTTATCACGCCGCTGTCTGGTCCTACATTAATATTTACATTTCCCAGGTAAATGAGTATCCGAATAAAGAGTGTTTTTTCCCAGCATATGAGTCACATGAATCGTCCATTAAAAATGACATTAAAAATCATCTTCATTCCGAACGATAACGTCCAAAATAATTAGAACTACGTAGTCGATAAATGAAAATCCACAGGGAAAAAGAGTCTTCGAACAAAGAATCTTGAAACGCCGTTACTCCAGTACGTGATTAATGCGTGCTCGTTATTTTTCGATACCTTTTCCCCATCTACTAACTATTACCTTCAGCAATCACGCCTTACCGAAGTGATTTCAATGCGTGATCCCAACGAAGTAATCCAGAAAGTAAATATCTGCATGGCCATCCGTCAACTTATCACGAAGCAACAGCTGGGAGGTACCTATATAAGAGTTTTTGTCTGACAAATTCAAATAGTTACACTCAAGTACAATCAGTACCACACGAAAATTTTGAGAGTCTCCAACAGCTACAAACCATGAAATTTTTCTACTTCATTTTCGTCTTGTGTTTCGGATTCTGTGCCGCCGGTTGGAGAGATGGTAAGTTAATTATGCAAATCTTATCCCTTTTAAAAAAAAGCATGTAACGTTTTTTGTCAGCTTTTTTTGGCGCATAGCTAAGCTCATATCAATATATTCATATAAATAATTAATATATATATTAATTATATATATGAATATATT